>NW_027500905.1:0-47910 GCF_021521415.1 Bidens hawaiensis
AACTACAACTAGTTGACCAATCTAACGAACACCAATGAACATGATTTTAAAGTATGATATATGGGACATACCTAGGAAGATTGCGGTGCAAAAACTCACTTCAAACAGCCCCGACAAGAACACAATAGAACATCCACCAGTTAAGCCCAAAACGAACTTATCGATCAATAACAAGTAAAACGTTCAGATTTTAGCATGTGGTATTTAATTACATAGGATAACCTTTGAAATAAATTATTAAATTTTTAACAGACTTTAATAAATGTCTTAGGTTTATTAAAATATTTTTATTATATTTTTCTAGTAGACACAAAAATCATAAAAATTCCTTCAACACAGAAAGGTATGTGCAACTATTTCAGTGCGCAACAAAATTGTTTTATTTTTATAAAAATCATTACCCAGCCAAATTAAATGATTCCAATTGGGTTTGGTTTCTAACTCAAAATAATAACTTCCAGAAGTAGAACCAACCAATTTGGACTTGTCGAAAAAGGGTTATGACGTCGGGAAGACAGACCAGAATCCGTTATCCCGCATCAGCTTTGACACTCGATCTTATAAAATCATAAAAAGTATTCAAATCTCGTCCAAAAATTACATATTATACCTTTCTGGAAACTAGACTCAAAGTAGAACATCATAGAACAAGAATCGATCAAAAACAATATATTTTCATCGAGTTACACACCGAACAATAATCGAGTACGAATCTGTCAGAAATCGTTATAACCAAAACTCAACCCTAATGACCAATAAGTGCGTTAATATGATCAATTAAGGTGTAAAAGACTTGTAGGGACATAGTACGAACCTTCAATTAAAGTTTTATGATCACACCTTGGCTGCAAAGAAAGAAAATTGCAGCTCCTTGGCTGCTCTCTTGTCCGATCAGGAATAGGGAAGGGAGGGGGCTAGGGTTTTTAGTTTTATGATATAAAACAACAAGTTACACTCTAGTCCTTCTAATTTGAGAGATATGGCAACATGAAAGGAAACTTTAAATAACTTAACGTACCGGTATGACAAAAAGGTTTCCGAGAAATGTCGGTTAATCCCGAGGAATATACATACTCTACAAGCTTAAACCCTTTGAACCGAAAAATTAACGGGTGTTACACAATATACAAAGACAAGTTCAACTAAATACATACAATACAAAAGAATAATAAAATACAAAACGTGACCCAACAATACCCTTATTTTTCTTTATTTATTTTTTGTTACAAGTGGCTTAAACCCAAGATTTTACATTTTTAAAATGAAGTATTTGAATTCCTTACCTTGACCGCTTGAGCCGAGAATCACTGGCTGAAGTATTTTTACTTGGATTTAAATGAAGTAGAAGTATTTTTTAAATGAAACTCGCTGGTTGATAAAAAATCAATGAAAAGTATTTACATTCAAATTGAAAAGAAAGAGATAATTTGTCTTTCCCTTTTTGTTCTTTCACGTATTTACTTTCTGTTTGTTATAATCTTGGATGCTCGTCATCAAATATTTTTAAATTTTTGTTGATGTAATCAATAGTTATTAAAATTCTTTTATGTTTTCTAAATTAAAAAAATTATATATCCTTTTGCCTTTCCTTAAAATAAAAAAGCTTTTTGTATGATCCTCTTCATGGATGTTTGGTTGGTCCGGTTGTAAACTGTTATAGCTCTATTTAGCTTTTGATGTAAATTTAACATATTTGATCCTTCTTAAAACATAATCAATATTTTTATTTGTAAACCAATTATACTCACGTCAAATATAATGTTTATATTGAATTATCTATGTATTTGCACGAAGTGTGAAACTTAGGTGTGAGAGACCAAACTCATCAAAATTATTATGAACGGTTAATATTTTGTTTTAAAAAAGGCTCACTCAGGTATTGTGCTTAGTTTCAAACATTGTTAAAATAATACTATATAGTTATTTAAGTTAAAATTTTATTAACTTATATATTATCTATAAGAATAACATTATATGTTATATATGAGAGAGATGAAATCTTGATGATTTTGAATGAAGAGATACGGGAAGTGAAAACCACACATCAAGGAGATGATTACCCATAAGAAAAGGAAAAGGGATAGCATACATCAGCAACACTATATCCTACAGTACACTGCTCCTACTTAATTAGGGTTTATCTCCACCCATCCCGGCCCAACCGTTGGATCTATCAATGGTCCTCTCATCCAACGGTTAGAGATGTAGCATAAAGAAACCCTAATGAGGTAAGCTTTTAGGGTTAGAGAGAGTACAGATTTAGCTGCCAAAATCCAATTCATCACTACTTAAAAGACTTGACTGACAATCAATTGCAAACAAACTCTTCAACTTTACCCATGTCATGCATAATATTATGCCTCCTTTGTCCTACAGATGATCAACAACAAGATCAGCTAGCCATATGTACAATAATATGTATGCATTAATGTATTAAAGACAGAGTGAGAAAGAAATGCATGATAATAATGAATGGGAAACTACTCATGATGGTAGCATCAATATTAAAGAAATAAACCAAATCATAAAAGCTGAAGTTAAGAGTGAGAGAGAGAATTGTTGGAAAATGGGGAATGAAACTGCAACAGAAAGCATTCAAGTGATGAAATTAATATTTCCATTTTCTTGAATAAAAATTGTACATCAAGGTTGAAAGAGATGATATATTATTTTGCAGTATATGCTTTGAAAGGGTATTAATGAAATTTCTATTTATGTTTTTTCAGTTTTCATATCCTTGTCTTAATTGATTAAATTGCAATTCACTCAAAATAACCTAAAACTAGTTTTGTGTTTCTTTGAATAATATTGCTCATTATCTGACCTGGCCATTTCAAAAGGAATTTTTGACGGTTTCAACAGTTTTTAAAGATTATATGATAGATCTTATAACGCTTATAATTACCACACTGGTAACTTTTTGTAACGACAAACACTAACTAAACATGATTAATATAAACATGATTAATAGGTGTTAAGTTTCGGGATATATAAACATTATATTTATAGTTTCTAGGAAAAAGAATAAAAATAGTAATAAGTTGACGTAATTACCAAGTATACCCCTATGAAAATACTACTATATCCTCTTCCTAGATGAGTCCACAGTAGCCAATTAATGGATGCTTGGAATATTTATTTAGGGCCGCCTTGCTGTTTATAAAAGGACTACGGATATTAATTTATATGTAAATGTATAGTGAAAATACTCCCTCCACCCCCTCCCGTCCCCTACCCAAACCGGCTAAACCTAGATTTATTTGTCTTGCAAATAAAGCAAATGTTGCTAAAAGGTGGCAAAACTGTAAAAGTGTAAAACTAGTTGTATATATTTTATAAAGCCATCTGAGATCTAAACTTTTAAGGCATTAGAAGAGTGAAGGTATTTGCCTCATCAAGATTTTTGAGAATATCAAAGAAGAGTTATGAGTCCTAATGATAAAGAATATCATTATCCACTAGATTTAGCTTCATTTAGACTAATGACACTTGTAATTACTTTATCAACCAATCAAGTTAAATGGTATGTTTTGTTCTCAAACACAATACGGCTAAGGAATATGACTCATTTGAGTCATTCCATTCATCACGACAGCTTTTCCTACATCATTTAACCTTATTCTCTACCATTACATTATTCAATATTATAAAGAATTGAAAGAAAAAACAAGAAAAAAATTTGATTGGCTACCGATCCAAGGTTGGCAGTTCCCTCATTTCAGAAAGGGGGGGGGGGGGGGGGGTTCTAATTAGGCCATTAGGAAAATGGTCTACCATGTAGTACCAGTGGGGGCTGCCCACTGGTGTATACCAAAAGGCCTAAGGGTCTTCATAGTGGAGCCTTGACAAAATGCAGAAGGCCCTGTTAGGCCCCGTTTTGTTTATGCTTAAATCTTTTGTATTGGAATGTATGTATTGGGCTTGCATGTGTATTTTGTGTTTATTTATGTTTGGGCCCAAGGCCTTGTAAAGAAGTCCATTGGACACTTGAAATGAAAGATACCTTATGCATGCTTCCTATAAATAGGAAGCACGCCATGAGAACATAAGCTTTTTGGTTCCACTTCTTATCTTTTTGTTCTCTCTCACTTCTTGCTCTTTCTCACTCAAAGAAACCGAAAATAAACAACAAGATCCGAGACCAAGGCGCCTTAGTGTGATATTCCGCACTAAGTTGGTTGATCCAAGATTCGTTGTTAGATCTGACCCTTCGAGACATACAATTGGTATCAGAGCTTCAGCTCAACTAGTTGAGGTTTTGGATCACAACCTTGGGTCTTGATCTTGTGAAAGTGCAAGAAAGTGGTGTTTGAACTTGTTCTCACGGGTTTTTGCAAAGAAAACTACAAAAATACAAAAATATTTGGGTTTAATGTTCTACAAAATGAATTAAAAAGTGTTCTTGGTTAAGATCACAAGCATAAAAATGTCAAACTCAAACAATCGGTTGTTAAAATTGTTCAAAAGGTGTTTCTGTTCTTTTCGCATTCGCATGTACCAACAAAGTGGTTGTACTAACCTTTGACAAAACTGACAAGTTAGGTGAAGTACAAAACAGATCCCCTAAAAGATTGCTTCTAGAAGAACCTACAAATTCGCATTCGCATTGAAAATGGTATTCGCATCGCTTGAGGTTTTCGCATCGCACAAGAACTTCGCATCGCATCAGTTCTTCGCTTCGCAGTAGAATTCGCATCGCTTGAAGTTTCGCATTCGCACCAGTTTTGCTTCGCATCAGTTTTTTGCATTCGCACCAAGTTTATTTGCTTCGCTCAAAGATTCGCACAGAATATATTCGCATTCGCATACCAAGCGAATCTTACTAAACGCTTCGCATTCAAAGAATTTGCATTTCATGCGAATTGTTTAAGATAATATTCTGTTCGCATTTTTGTTCTGTTCGAGAAAATTCCAACTGTTTGAAGCCTTTTTAGTGTTTAAAACTTGTGTGTAATCATGTCTTCCGACTCAGAACTGTTGAAAAGTTACATGTTGCTTGAGAACTAGGTAGGAACAATCACCAAACCTCCTAAACTCATGACATTGGAGGATAATCTTGTTGATTTCAAATGTAGGTTTATGAACTTCATTGCATTGACTTATTCTGCCCTGATGAGATGTTTTGAGGAAGCTCCACATATTCCAATGACTGATACTCCAAATGGTCCTCGACCAACACCAGTTGCTTATTACAGTGAAGCTGACAAGGTTTTGATAGAACAAGACAAGAGAGCCTTTCTCACACTCACTGTGTGCTTGTCCAATGAAATCACTGAAACACTCCGAGTGCACACTACTACCAAGGCTCTGTGGGAAGGACTGGTTGAGAAAATTGAAGGAAATGCTGAAATAAGGGATAGAAAAAGGGTAATCTTGAAAGAAGAGTTCAATATGTTCAACCACAGGCAAGGTGAAAGTATGGGGGACTTAATCAAGAGGTTTGAAAAGTTGTTGGCTAGGGTAAGGGCTGCTAAAGTTAACATCATGAACTCAGAAGTGAATCACAAGTTAATGAACTCATTGCCTTATTCATGGAGTATAAACATTGTCCCAATCAAAAGAACCACCAATCTGAATGCCATCTCAACCACATATCTGATCTCAACAATCAAATCTTTTGAGCTGGATGAGAAAATGAGGATAAGTAATCACATGAGTTCTTTGAATCAAGAAGGAATCAATACGGGTGCTGCAACATCTACTGCTTTCATCAGCAAGTCTCAGCAGAACATGTATCCTGTAACTACTCCCAAGTTTGCCTCATCAATGCCCTCACAGTCAACTGCATTCATTTCATCTGGAAATTCTTCAACACCTTCCAATTCAAGTTCAATTCAAGATACTGTGAACAAAGCTATGGAGCATGCTTTGAAGACTTATGCAGTGAGTTCATCATCAAAGGTTAAGTCAAACTTAAGTGCAAGTCATGCTGATGTTCTTTCAAGACTCAATGATTCAAATATTGCATTAGTCCATGCATTCTTGTCAAGCCATGAAGAATTGCTCCAAGGAAAGCTATTGCCTCCATCATTTGAACAAGGTGATTTGAATGATATCAACAAGAAAGATCTGAAGAAAATGGACATCAAGTATCAGATGGCTATGACTGTTCACAGAGCAACTAATTTCATGAAGAAGTATGGAAATGATAGTTTCAAGGATGCTGACAACAAGAGAATTGGGTTTGATAAGGGGAAACTTCATTGCTACAATTGCAATGAAATGGGTCATTTTGCTAGGGAGTGCACCAATCCTCCTAAGCCAGCAAATGACATTCGAGTAACTGAAGTTTCTGATGATGAGAACAGCAAGGCAGCTGGGAGAGGCATGCAAATCAAAATCCAAGTTCATCAGTTCCTAGAATCGGTGGTTGTCACACCCCAACCTAAGGCGGAAATGCCGAGGCATGATTTGATTGCTCACAGCTCGAAGATACTATCATAATTATAGATGACAATATCTATTTAATTATTTTATTCAAATAATACACACAATAATCAAATACAACCAAACAATTCAAATAAATAAATACAAGTCTAAATCCATGTATGTCTTCATTATAATTCTAAGGTCTTTATAAGTGTCCATCCTTCAACTCCGGCAACCTGCATATGCGTAGAAAATGGAGTTTTGTCAACAAACATGTTGAGTGAGATGATCACCAATTTTGACACAACAAATAGTTATATAATAAATAAATAATAAATGATAAGTGTTAAATGCGCAAACCAACCTATGTGGTAATAATCAATCAAACCTTAACAAACCATGTATATAATCAAATCGTACTAGTGTGCCAATGAATCGTTGCCAAGCGAATCAGGCATTGATTACAATGACTAAAATTGTCGGTTTAACCTTCGCCAAGCGAATCGGGCTCCGGTTACTAAGACGATCGTATGATCATACTAATGAGAACCCTCTACAAGAGGAGATGTTGGACCTCTCCGAAACGTTGTCAAGTAAACAATTAAACATGTAGTAATTAGCAAATAGCATTCAACTGATATTCACACAATGATTATGTTATCGATTTTGTGTATATATGTAGAATAGAAAATATGAGTAAGTAAGCATATGTCCCCAAAACATTTGAAAACAGTAAATAAAAAGGGGAATGATCAAACTCACCTGATCGAATAAGCCAAACAGAAATCTTTATGACAAGAAGCGGAAATCACACTCTTCGAGACTTACCGACAAGAATCCTAATTAAAGAATATAATATTATGAACGAATTATAAATGATGAAATACGTATAAAGAATCTAGGATTTCGATGTGGATTGAGTCACACTTATGATTGGTGTGTTATAGATTGAACGATTGATCTCCACTAATTATTGTTATTGTTTAATTATAAAAATCATTGTTTAACGTATAATCAAACTTACAAATAATTAGTTTGAATAAATATGAGTTAAGATATTCTATAATAATAAACGCTTAATTATATAATTATCATAAAATTTATATTTAGGAAATCTTGACAAAAATTCGATGGTAAATATATACTTAACACATTTTATCATGTTAAATACGTTTATAACGATTTTGTTTAAAACAAATAATATATATATATATAGGGTTCAAATGAAAACCACCATTTAACTTAAAAACTATGAGAATCACTATTAGCCAATCATAGAATTTTGTTAATTATTTTTCTTTTTTATTCATAAAGGACTTGTATGTAATTTTTCATCCTTAATTTTAGGAACATCTCTCCCAAATTTAACCTATTAATTATTTGTTACGGTGAATGATTGAAGAAACCTAATTTCACGATTGGCCTGGTGATTCCGTTTCATTCATGGTGACCTACATCATTGAAAAAGTTTATCAATATAAGATTTGTTCTGTTGCTCATACATACGTATGCCATAGTATTCTATGTGGGGAAGATTTGTTTTTTTTTTCTTCTTTGAAAATTAATCTACTGGTGTGCTTTGGGCAGAACCTAGGGCTCTAAATTCATAACCAATTGCATACAACAATTTCATGGTAGGATTTTAAAACCTTTTTTTTTTAATATTTTCAAGAAAAACCTTTATGGCACTTCATGGTAATGTTACATATATGTAAGAAGGCATGATTTAGTTCAGTTCAGTTCAGTTTTTATGTTAGGTTACATATATGTACACTTGGTGTGGCATATATGTAACAATGAGATATAATTTGGTTTTAGTCTAGGTTTGAGGGTGTTTCATTATCTTTTCGGGGAGTACATAAAAGGTATTGTTATCGACTTATCGCTACATATATATTGCACTATCTTTCATCATTATATTTTTTTTGGCGAGTATATATATGCAGTTACTGTTACGTATATGTAGCACTATTTATTCATCTTTGTCCGTGTAACCATTATTTGGTGTTTTTCTTTGTTTCATATATATGAGATAATACATATATGTAGTTTGAGTTACACATATGCACTATCTTTTTTTCCCAGCTGTATATATATGTACTACTTGAGTTTGATTAAAAAATAATATTATATAGTAATATACAAATTTTTTTGATATATAACTATTAGTTAATTGTATGCAAGTTTGGCAGCATTTGTCACAATAATTTGGAGAGATATTACGTGTTTTAAATCTCGAACACTTAAAAGATGAGAGGAGAGAGAAAAGATGAGAGAGAGAAGAAAATTTAGGGATTTTATGGTATTTTTTTTCTACCAAAATTACCCTTCTTCCCTTAAACTAATCATCCTTAATTTCAAATTATTTACTTAAATGCCATTGTTTGTATTAACCATTGATCTAAAAAATCAATAATCTAGATTGGTTTAATTGGTTTTCTAGAAAACTAAGGTTCTCAATTTAACCATCTCCTATATATATATATATATATATATATATATATATATATATATATATAATAAATGAAAAATTTATAAAGATATTTTATGACGAGGATCATCGATATTGGTATTAAGTTTTAATGAAATAAGTGTTAGTTTATTATTATTAAAAATACATACATATATATATATATATACATATATACATGAAAAATTGTAACGAGATCCATTAACAAGAAACGTTTAGCTTTATGATGTCGGTGTTAAATAAATAATGTTTATTTAATATGTAATATTAATTATAATATACTATAAATCATTAAAATAAGTTAAAATAATGAAATAAAACAAATACCAAAAACAATGAGCCGGCCGGGACTCGAACTCAGGTAGAAAGCCGGCAAATAGGAGTGGAACACACACACACCGGCCAACTGAGCTGGTGTGTCAATTGGGTATGGAATGAAAACAATTAATTATATATAGAAACTATCAAAACCCAATTTATGAAACAAGAACCCTAGATCATCAATTGAATAATCCGTTAATCGTTTGATAAATTGGTGTTAGGATTATTGTGACGTACAATCCGACGAATCTAACCATATAATTTATTACCTATAAAACTGATTGATTTTATGGATAACCACGAACGGACCTGTGGCCAATGATGACCAGGAAACACGATACCCGAGTTGTATAAATCTAATTGCTTCTAAGGGTTGGTTCGTAGGATCAAGAAGATGGTATATACACGATTAATTGAATTATAATCTATCCTAAGTTATATAATCGTATTTGGTTATGACGGTTTGGTTAAATATAACAATACGGATCGTATAAAGACCTTGATTCCTAATTATCAGTGACGGTTAGGCCTATAATGGCTAAAGCAATCAAAACAAGATTTAATTCCTAACTTAGATCGTTAATTTAGGCTCAAGTTAACCATACGGGTCATGGATATGGGTTGTGGATACGGGTCACGGGTTTGGGTAAATGGGTTATAAAGATAATATATGAAAATTGCAATTTAGTCCTTGGGGATTTGAGATGGGAACAATAGTGGATTAAAATTTATATTCGGGTTAAAAACGTACACTTTTAGAAGTTAAATATATTTTAAATAAATATAATTTGTATAGAAATTCCTCGATAAGCGTGATACCTTTTTAGTGTAAAAATTTACCGATCATAAAACGGTTCGGGTAATGGTATAAGTCTTATGTGGAAAACCGAGTTGTTACAGTCTCCCCTACTTTAAAGAATTTCGTTCCGAAATTAAGGAAAAGCAAAACATCATCGTTTTGAAAACAATTATACTTTTAACGAAAATAATCATAACATAGAACTTATAATAACCGAAGCAAGGCTTCAAATGACAATCCGATAAGGGTACTTATATATAGGATGTACCAGCGGCGAATCCACCATGTCCTTATCATCTTAACATTTGTACCGTTACCCAAGCCACCTTAGGTTCTAAATCATGACACATAATTGTACGTATTATGATTTCCATGCGAGGACTTGGATAATTATGTATGCATCCATAATTACTCTTATCGTCGGATGGTCCGCATAATTTGTTCCATCATGTGGGTTATAAAACGTTTTAAAATCATCATTTTGTAAGAAAGAAACGTTTTGAAATAAAATTTTTAAGAGAAAACAATTGTTTTGATAATTCTAAATATAGTTTCGAATTAATAGATGTTCGAGTTGAATTAATAAAACTGTGAGATTTTGAAAACCTCTTTTGCTTTTAAAAGTAAAATTTTGAAAATTGAAAAAATAGATTTGGTGAAACAGATGTTATTGTGATAATCGAGATTAAGGAAATGAGATAGAGGTACAAGATCCTAATAGATTAATTTTGTTAAAGGAAACTTTATTCATGTGATGATGTGCGCAAAAGTTTAATTTATAACAATTCTTAAGATCGAGAGTACAAATTTATTTGGTGAGTCGAGTTTAGTTAGTTGAGAACTTATGAGATTTAAAGAGAAGTTAATATATAATTATAGTCTTTCAAGTTTGTGATTTTGAGATGAGATTAATTCGATTTTATAATAAAATATTGTAAAAATTTGTAAATAATATGAAAATGCAAAAAATGTACTTATTCAAATAAATCGTTAATAGATTAAACTGGGAAGCGGATATTCCTGAATCACCGAAATAGTCCTATTCCAATGAAATCTTTAAAATTAGATAAAATATAAAGTGGATAATTGAATATATTAAATTAGATTAAATCGGGAATTCGTGGATTTTTCCTTTTTCATAAAATCGTTATAAATATTAACAAGTAAGTAATTTGAATTATCAATAATGAAAATTTGAGTAAATAATAAATCCTAAATTAAAGTGAAGCATATAATAATTGAGATAAATGCGAGGCTAGAAATGCATGAACCACCATGACTATTCTAACAACTACGAATTTATCATTTAAACTTTCAAAATTTCAAAAAAATCAAAGTAGGGAGTTGAAATTTTTTACGATGAAGGTTCAATCAAAAGTCAATATAATAATAAAAGTTAAATTAATTAATGGAAAATTTTTAATTTAAAAATGGAAACTAAATTTAGAGAATACATAATTTAGTTTAATAATAATAAAATTTACAATAATTGAATTTTAATAATAAAGATTTATAAAGTGAAAAATAAGTTGTGAAAATCATCATGATATTGAGGAAAACAAGAGATTATAAAATATTTATAGTTTAAAGTTGAGGATAATGATTTAAATGTACTTAGAAATTTATAGTTTGAGGATATGGAAATAATTAAGAAAATATAGTTAAAATAAGGGAAAATTCCCAAAATAGCCCCTTTTAGAGAGAGAAGCCCCATTTTTAGCCCTTTTTCCTTCAATCTTTTATAATTTGGACTGTCAAGACGCATTGGGAATTGATAAAATAAAGACTAGATTTTGAAAGAAAGTCAGGTAAAAGACGAGATTTGGGGAAATAATGCCGTGCAAGTCCAAATTATTTGTAATCTTGGAGCAAAAGTCCATATTTTTCCAAATCTTTTTTATTCAAAAAACCGTCTTGATAGACTGTGTTTTTATGTTTCCTACCTTTCCCGTCCATATTTTCAAATTATTAGAAAAACATATTTTTTACAATTATACCCCTTAACTACCACCACCACCTTGAACCACCACTATCACCAACGTCGTCGTCGGCCCCACCCCATCACCACCACCGTTCGGAACGACATTCGAAATAGTGGTGATAGTGGTGGTTCAAGGTGGTGGTGGTGGTTCAAGGTGGTGGTGGTAGTTAAGGGGTATAATTGTAAAAAATATGTTTTTCTAATAATTTGAAAATATGGACGGGAAAGGTAGGAAACATAAAAACACAGTCTATCAAGATGGTTTTTTGAATAAAAAAGATTTGGAAAAATATGGACTTTTGCTCCAAGATTACAAATAATTTGGACTTGCAAGGCATTATTTCCCCAAATCTCGTCTTTTACCTGACTTTCTTTCAAAATCTAGTCTTTATTTTATCTATTCCCAATGCGTCTTGACAGTCCAAATTATAAAAGATTTTAAGGAAAAAGGGCTAAAATGGGGCTTCTCTCTCTAAAAGGGGCTATTTTGGGAATTTTCCATTTAAATAATATTTTAACGGATATGAGTTAGTGTAGGATTTCTTGTTCGAGGTATATTAGTTTTGTCGAGTTGGCGGTTGGTCGGTTAATAGCATACAGCAGCACTCCTTGGTGATTCTAGTAGTTGAATGGCAATTGCGGGAAATAGGTGAACGACGTTGATTCTTAGGAAAGACATTTTATGGGACCAACAATGGAAATGTGTAAGATGACAGGTGAGTTGTAGGAATGAGTTGATATGAAATTATAGGGATGCGTATGTATATGTATTAGTACCAGTGAAGACTCAAGGACGAGTCAAAAATTAAAATAATATGTATGAGTTTGAAGCATTTAAGTAAATGAACAATATTTATAAGATAAAATAATCAAGCATACAAAACTAGTTGACCTCCCATGAGCTCTCCATGGAAATTTAAATGGCCCAACTAAATAAAGCAACATAAAGTTTGTGAATTGGCCTCCCATGAGCATTCCATGGCATTTTGATGGCCCAATTCAAATAACGGGCAATAAACAATTGAGTTGTTCAGCCCATGAGCGTGTACATGGCATTTAATTGACCCAACTAATTAACGAATTATCGAATCAGTGGAGTTGTTCGGACCATGAGCGTTACATGGCATTTAACCGACTCAACTAAATATCGAATCAACGAATCAAATGTAAGTAGTTGGTATATCTCGGGAACCACCCCGGACGATACGTTCCAACCTAAATATCAAATAGAAAATGATTTAATAAATGAATAGTTGGAGTGCCCATGGAATTCCATAGATTTTTCACTCAACTAAGCATTTAAAATAGTTTAAAACACAATTTGGAAGTATAACCGTTTAGCCGGTTATGTTTACCACGTAAACGTTTAGCCGATTACGGGTACCACTTAAAGTTATGGTTGTATGAGATTTGTCATACCCCCACGCTTCAAGGTGAAGGAACAAAACAAAACACGGGAATTCTTATGGAATTTCCCACAATAAAAGGTAATCTACTAAAATTAAGAGGATTTAAAAATATTTTAACAGTTGAGGCATAACCTCGGAATTTGTGTGTGTGTGTGCAATAAATAAACAAGATAAACAATAAAATAATTAATCTAAGCAAGCTGTAAACAATTTTTAGTAGCACATAAGACAGTTCAGATAAGTACGTATAGGGTTCCTAACATATGTCTAGGACCATTTATAACGAACTATCTTATAACCTTCAGCTTTGATACCAATCTGCCACACCCCAACCTAAGGAGGAAATGCCGGGGCGTGATCCGATTACTCACAGCTAGAAGATACTATCATAATTATAGATGACAATATCTATTTAATTATTTTATTCAAATAATACACACAATAATCAAATACAACCAAACAATTCAAACAAATAAATAAAACAAGTCTAAATCCATGTATGTCTTCATTATAATCCTAAGGTCTTTCTAAGTGTCCATCCTTCAACTCCGGCAACCTGCATATGCGTAGAAAATGGAGTTTTACTAACAAACATTTTGAGTGAGATGATCACCAATTTTGACACAACAAATAGTTATATAATAAATAAATAATAAATGATAAGTGTTAAATGCGCAAACCAACCTATGTGGTAATAATCAATCAAACCTTAACAAACCACGTATATAATCAAATCGTACTAGTGTGCCAATGAATCGTTGCCAAGCGAATCAGACATTGATTACAATGACTAAAATTGTCGGTTTACCTTCAACAGGCGAATCGGGCTCCGGTTACTAAGACGATCATATGATTATACTAATGAGTACCCTCTACAAGGGGATATGTTGGACCTCTCCGAAACATTGTCAAGTAAACAATTAAACATGTAGCAATTAGGAAATAGCATTCAACTGATATTCACATAATGATTATGTTTGCGATTTTGTGTATATATGTAGAATAGAAAATATGAGTAAGTACGCATATGTCCCCAAAACATTTGAAAACAGTAAATAAAAAGGGGAATGATCAAACTCACATGATCGAATAAGCCAAACGGAAATGTTTATGACAAGAAGCGGAAATCATACTCTTCGAGACTTACCGACAAGAATCCTAATCAATGAATATAATATTATGAACGAATTATAAATGATGAAATACGTATATTGAATCTAGGATTTCGATGTGAATTGAGTTACAATTATTATTGGTGTGTTATGGATTGAACGATTGATCTCCACTAATTATTGTTATCGTTTAATTATAAAAATCATTGTTTAACGTATAATCGAACTTACAAATAATTAGTTCGAATAAATATGAGTTAATATATTCTATAATAATAAACGCTTAATTATATAATTATCATAAAATTTATATTTAGGAAATCTTAACGAAAATTCGATATTAAATATATACTTAACTGTCACACCCCGACTAGCACAATGCGGAAGCCTAAAACGGGAATGTAACAGACACCTCTGGTATCAACAACATTGTTTATAAAGAAACATTACAAACTAATTTACATTATATTACATTGATTTATCTTTGTGTTCAAACAAGGTGTTACAACAAAATACGTTCGTTAAACTATTCTGTTCGTACTAATAACTTTGCGTCTATTCACATAGCATCGAGCACGTCCACAATAGATAGCACGACATCACTTTATTCCAACTTTGGTAATCCTGAAAAGCAGTTTAAAACGGGTCAACTACTGGAGTTGGTGAGTTTCACGAGTTTCAAGAAAACAATTATTAATATTCACAGGTTAACACTTGTAATCATGATATAAGTATGTATGTATATGATGTAATTATGCTAAGCTACAGTGAAGCCTTGACTGTATGTGCTGCGTGCATCCATTTCCCACGCTCAATCAACCACTACATAGCTTGTATATATAAATATGGTCATGTGCAAACAGCGCTATGTGACACGGAAACCAGGCCGATTCCGTTTGGGTTTGTCAAACCAATAGTACTATTCACAAGCCACATGCTCGAAGTTAATCACTGTGATCGTGGGGATTTTCGTGTGTTAGCACTTAGATAATTCACATCATTACAAGTTTCAGATATGTATACGTAATCAAACATGCTTTTCACCCCAAAAGTTCGTAAAACTGTTTAAAGAGTGGGGTCATGAAACTCACTGTTTAGTTGGTAATCAGCACTGTGTCAGCTCGTGGTTTGCCTGATTTGTTATCACTAGTTCCTATAATCAATATTATAATAATATTAATATTATTATAATCTCAATACTAAACTGGGCTGTATAACTAATCTGGGTATAGTTGGAACGCCCAGAAAGTGGCAATAGGCTTAGATTGTGATGTTGCTCAATGTCTAATACTTAAAACCGAACTTGGCTCAGATTCCCGTTTTTCCAGCTGGGCCAAGTTGTTCGTTTACGCGTTCAGAAAACAGTTATGGGGAAATAAGCTTGGGTAAATGTGTTGGTTAATAAAATGATTAATTTATATAGAAAGATCACATATTGGGGGTCCCGGATTAGCTACGGGGCCCATTTCCGATTATTCAGTTCGATTTGAGAAGAAATGCGCACATTCTATCCAGATTGTCCAGGTTTCTCATAAAAAGCTTCGTTTTTACTTAATTAATCCAAAAATATGATTTTTGATCACTCTTGGTGTTTTGATATTCCCGTAGGTTCGTTAATCGCGAACTTGCCGGTTTTTATTAAAATTGAATTTGTTTAATTTTCAATTTAGCATAATTAATTAAAAATTAATCATTAAATTATGAAAATTTAGCCACTTATCAAATAAAATATGTAGACGTTTTTAAAAATATTTCTGGAATTATTTATTGATTTATTAATTTATAAAAAATCATTTTTCAGCTATATTTAGCCTGAAAATCGTCCGTTTATCCCAAAAGATTTCCAAAAATTCCATAAAAATTCCTGAATGTTCAAATTATATTTCACAAGCATCTGTGTCAATTCCAAAATGCAACTATCTTGTTAAATATTCTTTTCGGCCCAAATTCGGCTGTAAAAATTCATACGAACGCATATGCACAAAACACCTTTAGAATTTTCTAAATGATCCCAAACTTCATATGTGATCAAAATATACCAATTTTGAGTTTCCAACCAAATTTCATATATTTTCAAGCATTTTAACTATTTTTCCTAATTAAACGTCCCAATTCGGTAATAAATTCGCCAAATATTCTCGGATGGTCAAAAAATTACCAAATTTGAACAAGGACTCAATGATATGGTCTCTGATGTCCCTGAAAAATTTCAAGACCTAACAATATGCACATCACAACCTTAACCTAAACAGCCCGTAAACGAGGGATTCAGCATTACCTTAGCGGGTTTGGCTCGATTTTGCCTTTCTAATCAAGGTTTCAAGCTCTTGTGATTCTATACCAGCTAAATACAAGTCCTATATCACAAACCAAGCAATTTTTCATCGACATAACAGCCCTTGACTTAGGGTTTCGGCTAGTGTACAAAAACGAACTTTTGAACCGTAAAAATGCCGTTTCAACCCTCTAACCCGTGTTTATGGCCAAAATAACTATCAAACCAAGTTCCTTACCATGTGTATGATCAAAACATGTTTATGGACCATTTTTAGGATTTTTACATGGTTAGGAATGTTTTTTGGCAATTAAACCATGTTTTTATGATATTAAACATGATTAAAATAGGTTAAAAATGAGGTAATTAGTGAAATTTACCTAGGTTTTTGAGGTTAAGATGAAGAACAGCATGAGGCTGGTTTATTTTTTGGAAAAAAACTTGATCACAAATATCTACATGTTGCTTATATGTGAAGCTTGTTATATAATAATCATATAAAAAGAGAATAAATAAAATAAAGGCGGCCGGACCACATTTGGGCCTCCCTTGGGCCCATTTTGGCCCAATTACCTGATTTTACAAGCCCAAACTTGAAATCCCAATTCAAATTTTGTTTCGGCTTCGGTTTTTGGCGCGAAAAATATATCGGGTGCGCCAAACGGTGCGAAAACGAGTGTTTTTCGGCTAGTTTTGTGTAAATTTATAAAAACATACTATACGTTTATAAAAATCAAAAATATTTTCACGGATCGCTTAAAACATTTCAAGCAAGTGTTTGGTAAGTCTTTTTCGGCTTAACGGATGATACAATGCTTGGTTTTTAACTATCTTTCGCATTTAAATCTATAGCGGGTAGTTAAACGAGCATGTTTTCGTTTAACTTGTTTGCTATCGAACTAAAGCCATAATACTAATATGTTAGCTTATATTAATCATATATCGCTTATAGATTTCCCCCTCGGGATATCTGGGTCATGACTGGAGATGAGTCATTGCTGCACCCGACACCCGACCATTTAATGGCGGACACATCTCTTTTGCTGGTGATGTGGGAGGAGAAATAACAAAACAGGGGAAGGTCTCAAATGGTACTCTGACATTTGAAGAAGTCAATCTGGTGGAACAACTCAACCACAATCTTCTCACCGTGTCTTAGATCTGCGATAAGCATTACTCTACCCTTTTCACTGAGAATGAGTGTTTTATCTTGAAACCTGGTTTTATAGTCCCGGATGAATGTATCTTGATGCGTACTCCGATGCATAATGATGCATATATTCCGGACATGAGAAGCAATTATTCAATGTTCTGCTTCATGTTTATTGTCCAAGGCCTCGGAGAATGACTCATCCTTATGGCATCGACGTTTTTGTCACGTTAACTTTAAGAACTTGAATAAGTTAGTTAAAGGTGAACATGTGAGGGGTTTGCCTGTTAAATCTTTTCATTGTGCTAAAAAATGTCTTTCATGTTCAAAATGCAAACAGCACGAACACTCTCATAGACCCAAAACTATCAATACTATAGATTCCATTATCCAATTGTTACATATGGATCTCTTTGGTCCAATTCAACCTTTGGCAATAGGATGAAAATCCTATTGTCTGGTTATTACTGATAATTACTCTCGTTTCAGTTGGACTTTTCTTCTAGGTCACAAGGATTAAACTGCTCAATTTCTCATCAGATTCATTGATTTGGTGGAAAATCAAACTGACAAGCGAGTCAAGTGTATCAGAAGCGACAATGGCACTGAATTCTGCAACATAGTGGTGAATGATTTCTGTCACAACAAGGGGATTCTTCGTCACTTCAGTGCCCCTTACACTCCTGAACAAAATAGGGTTGCTGAGAGACGAAACCGAACACTCGTTGAAGCTGCAAGAATTATCTTATTCCAAGCTTCCTTTGCTTTTCTGGGGTGAAGCTGTAAAATGCTGCTTGTTTCACTCAAAACCGTGTTTTGCTGAACAAGAAAAGTAACAAGACTCCATATGAAGTCTATTATGGGACGAAGCCAACATCAAAGTTGGCAGAAAAGGCTGATGAGTGTTATTTTGTTGGTTACGCTGCTGACAAGAATGCTTACAGAGTGTACAACAAAAGAGCAAGGGTGATTATAGCATCCTACAACATGACTGGCAAGAGTTAAATCCCACAGATGCACACATGGGCCCCAATTGGATGTTTGATTATGAAGGATTGCTCAAGCAGTTTCGGGGAATGTATGTAACACCGGTTGTTTCCCCTGCCCCACCTGTTGTTTCTGCACCTATCCATACTAATGATGATCACTCATTCTTAATGCATACTATATTAAGAGGTCTAGAAGGTATTGAAGTAGCTGCTCTTGCACCAGTGAAAAATGTTCCTCATGTGGTTAATCAACCAGCCGCGGTCAATGAAGTGCCATCACCTGCAGACACTACTGATATGCCCTCAGTCGAAGACACTTGTGATTCAGATACCGATTCATATGTGTCAGCTGAGAACGTGGAGAATGACCAGACTGATCAACCAGTGAATCCTCCGGCTGAACCTAGTGTGGTTGAGTATATTCCCACACCTCCCTCTGAAGAAGAAAATCAAGGTTCTGCCGAGGAGACAAATGCAAAAAATGTTCATAATGAAGCTTCTGACAACACCAACTCCATACCAGTTCCAGCCATTGTCGTGCCTTTTTATGAGAACCTATGGGATGTACCCATTGATCAAGAACATATAGTTGACCAACAACAAGATGCAAGTGATCCTCAACCAAATGTTCCTGTTAATGTGTCTGCTATTTTTCATCCCATAGAAAGCTTATCTGTTGAGCTAGAAGCAAATCCAATCGAGCATGTCGAACCGATTCCTCAATTGCCGATTCACAGAAGACATCCGACTGAGAACATTATTGAAGATCCATCAGCCGGAATCCAGACACGTAGCACCTCTGGTAACATTAACAGATGTCTCTTTGCTTGTTTTATTTCATAGGTTAACCCAAAGATTATAGAGTAGCATTGAAAGAAAATTCTTGGGTTGAAGCCATGCAAGAGGAACTGTTGCAGTTCATGAAGCTAAATGTCTAGAGGCTGGTCAAGAAACCAGAAAATAAGAGACCGATTGGAACAAAGTGGGTGTTCCAGAATAAAAAAGATGAAAAGGGGGTAATCATAAGAAACAAAGCCGGCTTGTTGTGCAAGGTTTCTCGCAACGTGAGGGTCTTGATTACGATGAAGTTTATGCACCCGTGGCCAGATTGGAAGCAATACGTATCTTTTTGGCCTATGCTTCGTACATGAACTTCAAAGTTTATCAAATGGACGTGAAGACGGCATTCTTGTACGGAAAGGTGAAAGAAGAAATTTATGTCAAGCAACCTCCAGGTTTTGAGGATCCGGATCATCCTGATCTTGTTTATCGTCTTGATAAGGCACTTTATGGTCTTCACCAAGAACATCGTGCCCGGTATGCCACTCTGGCTGACCATTTGATGAAGAATAGGTACAAAAGAGGTATTGTTGATCAAACACTCTTTGTCAAGAAGGTTCAGGGTGATCTGATTCTAGTCCAAGTGTATGTTGACGACATCATCTTCGGGTCTACGAATGAAAATCTGTGCAAGGAGTTTTTTGAGGTCATGCAAAAGCGATTCGATATGAGTTCTTTGGGAGAAATGACCTTCTTCCTTGGTTTACAATTTGAATAGTAGACGGACGGGAGTTCGGGTTCAAGGATTCATCTGCGTTTATGCCACCAATCGCTACACGACTGATTCTCGCTCCTTATCCATCGGGAAAGCCAGCTGATCAACACCTATATAGACCGAAAGTCAACATCTGGTGGATGCCAATTTCTGGGTGATAGGTTGATTTCGTGGCAGTGCAAGAAGCAAGTCACCGTGTCCACCTCAACTGCAGAAGCTGAGTACATAGCTGCATCCAGTTGTTGTTCCCAAGTCATTTGGATCCAGCATCAGCTGCTGGATTACGGTTTGAATTTCTTTGAAACAGTGATCAAATGTGATAATGAGGCTGCCGTTTCGATTGTTAAAAACCCAGTCTAGCACTCTAAGACAAAACACATTGGCATCCGAATACACTTTCTTCGTGATTGTTTTGATCGTAAACTTGACAACATAAAAAGGGTCCATACTGATTTTAACTTTGCTGATCTCTTTACAAAAGCTTTTCGTCGTGCCCGATTTTTATTTCTCGTAGAATCTTTGGGCATGATTTCTTTTGAGTAAATTTTTTTCTTTCATTTTAAAATTGTAAATATTTTTAAAATATGTCACAATTTTAGAGGGAGAAAATGAGTTAAGGTTAACTCACCAAAAAGATTTTATTAAGAAAAACAAAAACAAGTCATTTGACTTAACAAAAAGATTTTTCATATTTTCATATGTCACACCCCGACTAGCACAATGCGGAAGCGTAAAACAGGAATGTAACAGACACCTCTAGTATCAAAAACATTGTTTATAAAGAAACATTACAAACTAATTTACATTATATTACATTGATCTATCTTTGTTTACAAACTAGGTGTTACAACAAAATATGTTCGTTAAACTATTCTATTCGTACTAATAACCTTGCGTCTATTCACATAGCATCAAGCACGTTCCACGATAGATAACACGAAATCACTTTACTCCAACTTTGGTAATCCTGAAAAGCAGTTTAAAAATGGGTCAACTACTGGAGTTGGTGAGTTTCACGAACTTCAAGAAAACAGTTACGAATATTCAAAAGTTAACACTTGTAATTATGATATAAATATGTATGTATGTAAATCATGTAATTATGCTAAGCTACAGTGAAGCCTTGACTGTTTGTGCTGTGTGCATCCATTTCCACGCCCAACAATCACTGTGGCCCCCTTTTCGCCCACAATATGCCCCAAGTAGCTATGTCTAACACTACATAGCGTGTTTGTATAGTTATTGTCATGTGCAAACGGGGTAAAGTCTCAGCAACATACGCCGGCTACGTTTGTGTTTGTCAAACCAATAGTACTATTCACAAGTCACCGACTCAAAGTTAATCACTGTGTTAGTGGGGACTTTCGTGTGTTAGCACTTAGATAATTCACATCAATACATGTTTTATGTAAGTATGCGTAATCAAACATGCTTTTCACCCCAAAAGTTCGTAAAACAGTTCAGAAGTGGGGTCATGAAACTCACTGTTTAGTAGATAATCAGCACTGTGTCAGCTCGCGGTTTGTTCGATTTGCTATCACTAGTTCCTATAATCAATATTATAATAATATTAATATTTTAATATTATTATCTTAATACTAAACTGGGCTGTATATCTAATCTGGGTATAGCTAGAACGCCCAGAAAGTGTCAATAGGCTTAAGTTGTGATGTTGTTCAATGTCTAATACTTAAAACCAAACTTGGCCAAGTTGTTCGTTTATGCGCTCAGAAAACAGTTATGGGGAAGTAAGCTTGAGTAAATGTGTTGGTCAATAAAATGGTTTATCCCAAATGATTTCCAACAATTCCACAAAAATTCCTAGATGCTCAAATTATATCCCAAAAGCATCTGGGTCAATCCCAGAATGTCACAACGTTGTTCGATATTCTTTTCGGACCAAATTCGGCTATAAAAACTCATATGAACGCATATACACAAAACACACTTAGACTTTTCCAAATGATTCCAAATTTCATATGTGATTAAAATATACCAAATCTGAGTGCCCCACAAAATTTCATAATTTTTCAAGAATTTTAACTATTTTTCCCAAATAAACGTCCCAATTCGGTAATAAATTCGCTAAATATTCTTGAATGGTCGAAAAATTACCAAATTTTAACAGGGACTCAATGATATGGTCTCTGATATTCCTGAATCAAGACCTAAAAATATGCACATCACAACCTTAACCTAAACAGCCCGTAAACGAGTGATTCGGCATTACCTTAGTGGGTTTGGCTCGTTTTTGCCTTTCTAATCAAGGTTTGAAGCTCTTGTGCTTCTATGTAGGCTATATACAAGTCCTATATCACAAACCAAGAAAATTTTCATCAACATAACAGCCCTTGACTTAGGGTTTCGGCTAGGTTGTAAAAACGAACTTTTGAACCGTAAAAATGCCGTTTCAACCCTCTAATCCGTGTTTTATGGCCAAAAAGAACTATAAAAACAGGTTCCTTACCATGTGTATGATCAAAACATGTTTATGGACCATTTTTAGGATTTATACATGGTTAGGAATGATTTTTGCAATTAAATCATGTTTATATGATATTAAACATAATTAATTAGTTAAAATTTACCTAGTTTTTGAAGTTAGGCTGAAGAACAGAAGGCCTCTCGTAAAATTTGCTGGAAAATTCTGGCCCTAAAATATCTAGAAAGTTATTATATATTAAATCTACTAATTAATAATAATATTATGTATAATGGCGGCCAGGAGAATTTTTTTGCCCATTTGGGCCTTTGTTTGGCCCAACTAATAATTTTGCAAGCCCAAACACGAAAATTCCAGTCCAAATTTAGTTCGGATTCGATTTTTGGCGCGAAAAATATATCGGGTGCGTCAAACAGCGCGAAAATTAGTGTTTTTTGGCTAGTTTTGTATAAATTTATAAAAATATGCTATACGTTTGTAAAATTCGAAAATATTTTCACGGATCGCTTAAAACATTTCAAATAAATGTTTGGTAAGTCTTTTTTGGCTTAACGGATGATACAATGCTTGGTTTGTAACTATCTTTCGCGTTTAAATCGATAGCGAGTAGTTAAACGAGCATGTTTTCGTTTAACTTGTTTGCTATCGAACTAAGGCCCTAATACTAATATATTAGCTTATATTAAACGTATATCACTTATAGATGCCCCCCCGGGATATCTGGGCTATAACCAGGCCCGTTCGGTTAATCATTCGTTCGTTACGTAAAGAGCGTTTATTTGCTTAATCGATAAATACGTACTGAGGTGTACCTTGTTTTGGCCCAAATGTCACACCATATATAATATTAATTTCATCTTTACTCCTATTTAAGAAAATCTAAAAAGATTTATCTCGCTTAGAGGGAGCTTCTGCTTAGAGGGAGCCGGATAATTAAAATCTAAAATTTTCAATTTAAGAATTTGATCCAACCTTTTGGAAAATGATAGTACATTGGTATGCAATGATCCTAGTGCATGAAAAGAGTAGATCAAAAGTCTACAAGATCACTCATAGATGTGTAGATAGGCTTGACAAACAAGTAAGTGTTAGGTGATATAAACTAAAATTCTTGCCGATGCTAGTGGCTGTATACATTTATGAAGCGGTTGCATGATTCCGTTAAAGTCATATCAATGAAGGTTCAAATGTAATTAAACATGTCATACCCAAGCCTCTGTTTACCTGATCACGGGTGTCTTATGAAAATCAGTGTCATTTTTTATTTTTATTGAGTCATGAAAAGCGTCAAGAAAAACAAGAAAAAGATAAAGAAAAACTAAAGGAAAACAAAAGAGTCAGAAAAGAAAAGAAAAAGAGTCAGTCTTAGGAATCTTAACTTTTGCTTTATTTCTTCTTTTATTTTGATTCAAGACTTGGACTTTCTACGTTTGTAGTCATCAAGATCTGATTGTTAAGGCCCCGAATCTTCTGCTTTGTTTTGTTTTCTTTATTTTGTTTAAGCCTTGGACTTTCTCTGCGCGATAATATGGTATTATCCGACCTGATTGTTAAGGCCCTAAACTACTGTTTTATTTTAATCTTTCTAGATCAAGTCAAGTGTACAAAAATAAAGTTTCAAATGTGTTAATAAGAGTACTGTGATCAAATAAGAAAGGTTTAAGTCAATTTGAGGTGATATGTCAACACAAACTAGGCCCAAGGTATGATGGAATCAGTAGCATGTCTGATTAAGTGGGGACCACCTAAGCACCGTGCCTAATTGAACCTCAAATGTATCACGTTGACATCAAAACACTTGTCAAGTTAAACAAAGTGGACAATATCTACAATCAATGATGAACTTGTGTCACAATAATATCAAAATGGAAATGCTATCTAGGGCTTTATAAATCAATATGATTCAATGTTGCGATCGTTCCTTATGAATTAATTAACCAAATCAATTAAAAGAATTATGTAAATTAATTTTGTAATTTTAATTTAACTTAAATCTTAATTATATTCTTGTTTAATTTAACTAATCAGTTAAAACTTAAATCTTAATGATTAAGGGGCTCAGGCAATCACCTTTTGAGTTCGCTATCTCTGCCAACCCTGCCATCTACACTAAGTGGGTGACTGAATTTTGGGTAAACGCAAAGGCAGCTGGTGATTCCTTATCTATTATCACCAAAGTGGCTGAAAAGACATTGAAGATTACAGAGGGTGACGTTAGACGTGTGTTAAAGATTAAGGATGAAGCTCATTATCTGTTTGAGAAGGGGGATAAGGCCAAGCTTAGTGGGTTTGTAACTGATATAGGCTATGATACCGATTGGAAGAGTTTGGAGAAGAAGCATCTCCCGGAGATTTTTGTTTCATGTGGTCATTCATAGCTTATCTGATCTACGTGGTGGTTTTGACAGTCTGAGGGCAGATTGGGTTAGAATTATGTTTGCCTTAACATACCGGGAAGGGTTTCAATTATTCTCCGATGATTTTCTTGTGCATGATGGAAAACACAACTACAAAGGCAACATGACTGATGAATCCAAGGTTCGTGCAGCTACTATTAGATGATATGCTTCCCAACGTACCCAGGCCGCACAAAAGCCCGCAAAAGAGAAGAAGGGTAAGAAGACGTTGCCAGAACCTTACCATGTTAATATGATCAGGCCGACGGTGTTTGGTCTCATGCTGAGCACAAAAGGAAAGGGTCATATTTATCAAGGAGATATGCCGGGACCCAAGTTTGGTTTATTTGAGGAGACTGAGACTGCTGGGGATGAGTCTGAGGAGGAGAGTGGGGAGATTGTGGCCTCTAAGCCAGAAGTAAAAGCTGAAGAGGTGACTCATCGGACGAGGAGGAGCCTGAAGATAGAACAAAGGCCAAGCATCATTTGAAAAGGAAGGCTGCTGACAAGCCTTCTGTTGGTGGTACTTTTGGTAAAGCTAAGGAGGCTGAATAAGAGCTCGAAGAGGAATGCCAGCCATTGAAGCGTTTGAAGAAGCTTGTAGACTCCCAAAAGTCATCAAAGCTCATTGTCAAGCTCTCCAGCAAAGGTAAATCTTCCTCTACCCCTGACCCACACATAGCATCACCCAAAACCTTAGCCAAAACCCTAGAAGACCTAAACGTAGCAAAGATTAAGATTCCTGTCTACAAGAAACCTAAGACCAGAATCAAGACCAAATCCAAACCACCCAAGACCATGTTACATGACTCACCAGACTACTCACTCGAGCCCTCACCCACACAACAAGACCAACCCATTTCCACCTTCTTAGGACAACTACCACCCTCCGCACCTCAACAACAACCTTAAACCACTACACCACCCGAACAACCAAAGCCTTCCGAACCCTTACCAACCTCACCATTCACCTCATCCATCTTTAGTTCACCAATCAAATCCACAAGATTATGGACCCAAACATTCATCTCCTCACCACCAACACAACCAACATCATCCACCACTCAACTTGAAGCCACAACACCTCAATTCTCAACACCACCCATCTTTACAACTTCACCACTACCTACCCAATCCATTACCCTACAGTTCCAATCAACATCACCACCCATCCTATCCGACACTCCACCAACCACAATCCTTTCACCCAAACCCATAGCCAACGGAAAGTCCTTGACATCTTCAGTATACGCTGATCCTATCCTCGATAGGATCATCACGTTGGAGGAATCAAAAGCTAAGAGGGCTGAGTGAGAATTGGTGTTGCTTAATTATATCAAAAGTCAGAAAAAGAAGGAGCCTGAGGATGCCAAGGATAAAGCTAAGTTGGTGACACGTGTTGAGATTCTGGAGGAGCAACCATGCATTGATTGACAATCAAAGATCCAACATCAATCAACTCCAGCCACGCGTCAATCATCAACTGGAGCTCCTTAACAGAGAGGCTTTGGGAAATGCTAATCTGAGAGCTGTGCACTCAAAAGCAAAAGTGGCTGATCGAGTTGAAACACTTGAAAAGAACCTACCGGCCGCTAATGTTCTTGAGGCCCATCTGTTTAAAAAGATTGATGATGCCACAACTAAGTGGGATGTTGAAAAGGAGGCTACCAACTCCAGGGTATCTATGCTCGAGGGACAGTTAGCATCGTCCTCCACTCTCGGTACACTCATTGCTGAAAACACACAATTCATAACTGAGATTGAGGCCATCCGAGCTAAGATTGCTACCCAAAGTCTGAATGATCTACAGTTGAAGACGAATGAGGAGTTGGTGAGTAAATATCAAGCTGCCTTAGATCTAATGGGTATGTGTGATGATGATTTCCATGCTCTGGAGGACAGACTTGACTCTGTGTTTGGAAGCTGGAGAAGAACTGGGCAAACATCAGGGATAGGTGGACCACAACGTACTGCGGGTCCAAGCGTGGCCTTGCGAGCTGAACAGGTTGTTGGATCTGTGGGTGAGGCGACTGTGGGTCGGGTTGCACCACAGGTCGGCCAATAAGGAAGTGTTGTTGGAACTAGCTTGGGGCTTGCACATGTCGAACATCCTCAAGGTCAAGCTGGTGGTGTTCATGATGGTGATGAAGAGGAAGAGGAAGATAATGAGAGTGATGATGAAGATGTGGATAATAACGTCCACGATAGTTTCGATGATGATAATGATGGTGGTAATGATGAAGGTGGTGGTGGTAATGGCAGAGCCGGTGCGGCAGGAGGAGGTGGAGGTGGAGGTGGAGGTAGCACTCAATAGCCTCCACATAATCAAGAACAGCATTAAGACCCTGCCGCATACGAGACCGCGAAGAAGGTGAGAGAAGCTGAGGCAGGGATAGAAAATTTATAAAATGAGTTGTTTCCTGCAGGTAATATTGCAGGTGTGATTGATGAGTTTATAGAAGCTGGGAAAACTCTTGAACCAGTTCTATCTCATCAGGCGGAGGAGGCCGGAGACGACGACTACATTAACTACTCGCCAAATCCAGACACGCCTCCTGTACAAGTTCAAGCGTCATCAGCTCCTGAAGTTGATCTTACGTCTGCTTCGGTCTGTGCTTTGGAGTCTTCGTCCCTCTAGCCCGTAGCCTGTCTATGAAAGCGAGTTCATGTGCTTTCTGTTGTAGAACCATTCACCTATCATAAGGTTAAGAGTCATTGCCTTCAATCGGTAAATAGATCGATGGGAGGGGGTGTGAGGCTATTCCCATATCAATCGATGAAAGAGAACTAGGGAGTGGTTAGAAGAAGTTATTTAGGTAACCTTTCCTTATAGGACCGGCTATACGTTGCTCCAGCTGCAGACTCGTCACAGGCACCAAAGAAGAAGAAAAGGAGGACACACTATGTGACGAGTCGTGCAAGTTCCCACTCTCTTAACTACCCGTACCACGATGATTCTCTGATTGTATACGTAAGGTACAACTGAGAAAACAATTGTTGGGCCATTCGAAGGGTTAGCGGAGACCTCATCTACCTCACCCCCAAAGAATTGAAATCTCTACCAGAGCTGAATATCAATTATTTCAGAAAGGCAGTGGGGGATGGAAGCTATGATGAAAATCTGGATGGATGGATCAAGCGTCATCTGAAGAATCAGGCCAAGGTGGACTACAAAGATTTTGAAGTCAAAAAGGGAAGGAAATTGAAGAACCCAAGAGAAATCGACCCAGCTACGGAAAAACCAAGAGTGATGTGGAGATATGGGGCTCCTAAAGACAGTCTCATCGTCTATCATGGAGAATCACATACTCCAAACCTTTTCGGAGAATTTATTTGCTGGGAACTCGACAACACAATATGTGAAGCCGTCATCCATTGCAAGAATATGCACGACCTTCGTGTATTTGACGAGCATGAGCTAATGGGACTTAGCAAGGAAGATATCTTAAAGCTCTACAACTCACCCATACCGACGGTTGAAGACATTGGCTGTCAGAACACTGACCAGATAGTTGATGTTTTCAACAAGTTCGTCAAGAGACTTGTTGAGATTCCACTATCTAAGGAAGGCATTCTGGAGTATGATACGGACGACTTCCAATACTAAAGACTAGAGGGAGATTGTTAGGCCCCGTTTTGTTTATGCTTAAGTCTTTTGTATTAGAATGTATGTATTGGGCTTGTATGTGTATTTTGTGTTTATTTATGTTTGGGCCCAAGGCCATGTAAAGAAGCCCATTGGGCACTTGAAATGAAAGATACCTCATGCATGCTTCCTACAAATAGGAAGCATGCCATGAGAACATAAGCTTTTTGGTTCCACTTCTTATCTTCTTGTTCTCTCTCGCTTCTTGCTCTCTCTCAATCAAAGAAACCGAAAATAAATAACAAGATCCGAGACCAAGGTGCCTTAGTGTGATATTCCGCTAGCACTAAGTTGGTTGATCCAAGATTCGTTGTTAGATCCGACCCTTCGGGACCTACAGGCCTCGGATCACATAGGCTGGTAGTGAGGCTATTTTCAATATTTTCACACACCCAATTTAGTTAAAATAAACTTTGAGTTACGAAATTCAGAAAAATTAAAAATAAGTGATGTGGGTGATGGTGATTGGCTGAAACCATTAAATGGTGATGCTTTTAGCCAAATCTAACACCATTGACTCAATCATGTTGATGTCATTAACGCATGGAAAAAGCCATGTGTTTTGGTTCGACTGGCATCTACATCCTTGTGGTGGGGATTATGGGTGCAAACTAGTCGACCTACTCACGAGCTACTCGAGATCGGCTCGTGAAAAAGCTTGATCGAGCCGAACTGAAACGAGTCCAAGGTTGAGCTTAAAATAAGCTCATTTAACAAACTGTCAGGACCGTGAATCGGGTGAAACCTTCAAAAAGGTTGACAAGAACACACCGACTCTGTAACCCAAAGGCCTGTTGAATATCCCGGCGGAATCAGGATATCCAACAAGTGGGAACGAAGGATTGAAAATAACAGGCACGAAATGATAAAAGATAATCAATAAAAGCACATTCAAAGACAAAGATTCACTGTATTAAATGAGTCATTAATGAAACAGTGAAAGGAATGTCTAGGGTTTCGTGTATGACGGCGGCGGCGGATGTACAAGGAAACAAATAGAATATTCCTTTAGAATGTTTCTCGTATTCCGTGTGTGCCAACGTTACCCTAAAATGGTAACCTAGTACCCTATTTATAGACCCTGACATTCCTTCTAGAAGTTCCTAATCATTACATAATGAAATACAAAATAATACAAGTGTTGAGTCCTCGAGCAAGGTAACAATCTTGCTCGAGTAAACTCACTATGCTAGGTATGCTCGATGAATGTCCTCGAGCATACTTTACTTAGAATATCTTCAGTGAAGATATTCTCTTCCAGCAAGCTTCATTCTTCTTGACTAATCCATGCTTTGCTCTAACTAGTCCATCGAGCAAGCTCATTCTTCTTGATGTCTTTAGTCTTCTTATTCAGCAATCTTTAGCATGCTCGGATGTAAATCTTGCTCGGGGAACTGAACTGTGCTCGAAGTCCTTGCTTTGATCACATGACATCTTCTTATTGCATCCATGCTTGTACCCATGTGCTCGATCATCCTGTGCTCGTAACACTTGGTTAAAACTTGTATGATCAAGCTGCTTGCTCGATTGGCAATCCATGCTCGATAGAAGAATACTCTTGCTCGTTGAAGTGTAGCTTGATCGAAGCCTTAACACTTAGAAGAATCAACCATTTAAGGTTCTGAAGACCTTGCTCGAAGTAGTAAAACCATGCTCGATCGTCTAGGCTTGCTTGAAGTCCATACTTAGCAGTTTTCTGAGGAGGTTGAGAAGATTCCAATCTTTCTTATCAAAAATCCGACTCAACAATCTCCCTTAGATTGGAACAAGCTCAGATGCACCAAAACAAACCTGCATAGAGTTACACATGTATCAGACATTAAAAATATATCATTCAAGAACATGTCATTACATTACATAAATAGGAATTCTGCCTCTTGGGCATTACACATCAAAGTTTTTTACATCAAATACAAAATAACAAAAAGATTACAAAGATAAACAGAAATAAAATTGATTTTCTTTTAGCTCTATTCTGCTATCTTCTTCTCCTCCTCCTTGTATCAGAATCTTCTTTCAATTTCTTAACAAGGCTGCCTTTTGTTTAATCATGTCCAGTTTCACAGCATCAGAGGAATCAATGGGGAATTCAGCATCAATTAAGTCTTGTATCTCTTTAGGGTGCATTAATTTAAGATCCCCATTATTTCTAATCACCGCAATAGGCAATCCCGATACATTCCTCAGTGAAAATGAGTCATTATGCTGGTTATATGAGATGAAAGTAATTCTTCCATTAATTTGCACAACTGAGTTTGGTTCTCTCATCTCTTCCCTCATAGCTAAGCACTTTTTTAGAGTTTTCCTTTTTCCATGTGAGCTGCTTGCTTGGGATTTCCTTCTCTTATCTTCAAATAGAGAGAGCTCCTGAATATGTACTTCGTTTATTTTCTTGTTCCTTTTCTCCCTTTCTGCTTGACTCCTTATCTCTTTCCTTCTTTGGTTGAGAAAAGGGAATCCCTTTTCTGCTTTTCTTTGAGGAACTTGGAAAGATCATTTCTTTGTTTTCCGACCAGTTGTCTTCTATATTGGTTATCATGTAATTTCATTTCGACCATTTTCTTTAACTGTTCTTTTGAGAAATTTCTCAAATCATCTCTAAAGATGATGAGAGTTTCTTCTTTATCTTCAGTGATGACCCTCAAGGTCTTGGATATTTTGTCAAAGAAGAGATGTGTGGGCAGATTTAAATTTCTTGGTGGCACAGGCCTCACACTCTCAGACCTTGGGGTTCGGCTCGAGCTCCCTTGCTGAGTTGTCTTCAATTTACCAAGTCCCTCCTCTACATACCACCTTTTAATCGTTTCATCAGTCTGAGTCATCAATCTTCCCATACCAACGCCTTTCTTGTGCAGGGCACTCAGCATTTTAGCTCTAACCAACTCATCCATTTTCCTTCTATCCTCCAATTTTCTTTCAATCTCCATATACATTCTCTGCTCTCTTTTGTATATTTCCAGTAGTTGAGCATGAGGCATTCTATTAAACTCCTCTTCAGACATGCCCTTGTCCATTAATATATCCCTTAAGATTTGGACTCTCTGAGGGTCTTGAAACCATTCTTTAGCCTCAGCTTCTTTCTTCTCAGACTCTACTCTCTCCTTTTCCATTTGTGCCTTCAAATTCTTTTCTCTTTCACGATCAGCAGACAATTTTTGACTTTTATAGGAGTCTTTAACACTTTGAACTTTCTTTTTCAATTCTTCAGAGTGAGTTTGATCAAGGAATTGTACTCAAAGCCATGAATTTGCAAAAATTGAATATCTTTATGCTTCTCTTTCATGGATTCATATTCATCATCACCGCTAGTCCTCTTTCTCTTCTTAACCTTTTCAACAATATTGTCCATGTCATCCACAAGAGCCCTTTTGTAAAGCTTATCAATGGCATCAAATGGTTGTAGGTTAAGGGAAGCAGGCTTGTGACCAGCCTTTACTAAGAACTCACTTCTCGTTTCCCTTTGTCTCCAACCTTCAGCTTCTTTGGTCATAGCTTCCTTTGACAGTCTTTGGAGATATTTTAGATTATATTCAAGACTTATCAAGTAAGCTCTATCTTCATTTTCTTTTTCAGCATCCTTTGACCCCTCATCATATTCATTCTCATCTTCTAAGTCAATTGTTTATTCATCCTCAGACTCAGCTGTCTCTGGAGATGGAACTTTATAAGGTTCAGATTCTTTGGGAAGTTGTTGTGATGGCTGGGTAGTGGTGGTGGCATGTGTTTCTTTTAATGGAGAGGATGAGGTATATCTTGACTTGGTTGGGAAACAGGTCTTGTGATGATAGGTTTAGTAAGTGGTGATGTTGGTGGTGATGGAATATGTGGGTCATTCATTGGGTCGGACTCTGAGATGGCTGGTTCAGTAGTGGCTGGTGAGGAAGGAACATTGTCATCTACATCATTAAGTTCAATGGAGTCTGTGTCATCATAGTAGACTTCAGGTGGTGGTGAATCTAGTGGAGTTATCTTCTCAATGGTATCAGCAACATCTGATATAACATTTGCTACAAATACATCATCATCCATTGGCTCTGTAGCTTCATTGATTGGATCCACAACTGGTTCGTTTGTCTCTTCATGTACCTCCAAACCTGCAGCATCTCCTTTTTGAGTAGATTGTTCAATCATTAGTACATTTCCCTCAATAAACTCCTGTGCATCATCATTACCACCAATAACCATGGCATTTCCAACTTCTGGACCATTGTCCCCATCATCATTTTGATCATCATCATTCACATCATCATCCTCTTCATCGTCACTATTACCGGGGGTGCGAGGCACATTAATAGCACCTAGTGCTGGTACAAGCAACCATGGGAGAACATCCCAGTCATCATTGTCAACAAAGTTGCTCTAAGCACCTTTCATTCTTTTGCATATGTTGGGGTCCTGAAGTCTCAAAACCTCTCCCATTCTTTGAAGATCAGGCAATTCTCTGTTTATCAAAATCTGTAGAAACCTGGGATACATAAGAAATCGCGGATTGACTTGCTTCTCTGCATTTGATACCAACCCTTGAAAGATAAATCTTGAAATGTTGAAGGGCTGCTGGTATAAAATCGCTACAGTGAGAGTTCCTAGCTCTCTACTTAATAATGTCCAAGTCCCTCTCCTAGGAGATAAGGACTGGATGACGTAATGTATCAGGAAACGGTAGATTAGTGGAAAACTTCCTTTCTGGAATTGGCCCTCCCTCACTCCTCCTTGGTATCCCATAGTCTCTTGAAAGACTCTCAATAATCTGGGAACAACGTAGGATGGCTGAGCATTAAAATTGTCGTTTAGGTCCAAAGCAGCTCGTATTGATGCCTCTGTGATCTCAATATCATTATTTAGGATCGATGCCTCAATCCTTTCCCCGTTAACATCATTTAAATATGTAGCCGAGCCCCAAAAATCTGCAATATGATTTCTGTAAATCGTGGGGCTTTCAGTAAGAGCTACTCTCAAGTTAGAGTTCCTTAGAAAGTTTATCATCAGCTCCAATTCTTGATTGTCATCGTTGAGCTCCAACCGAGCGCACATATTGTGGCTCTTCTCGAATTTATAGGCCATCAGTTCTGCAAAACAAGAGAATATATCAGTACACAAAGTTACAGAACTAATATATGAGGATAGGTAGATGATTAATGGCGTCTTCAATTAACCTGTTCCGTAGTAATATGCGTACCTGCAAGAACAATTAAACAATTAGTTAGTAGTTCAATTAGAAACCCTAATTCTGAAATCGGTGTGACGATTATCGAATTACGATGTCTTACCGAAGTCAAAATAGAGCTAATGGCAGTATTAGAAGTAAAATCGAGCAAGTATTAGAGTAGTCGAGCAAGTGAAAGATAACACGAGTAAAGGAGTTTGCGTTTAAGGGTAATAGAGAGACAAAGAAATATGTGAAAAAGTTTCTAAGTCCCCCTTTTATACCTAACGTTTGGGTGGTACAGTATCTCCTTTTTTCTTCTAGCACACGACAGTTGTTATTGAATTTTAAATTTAATGTACCTCCCTTGCTCGAGCATACAGCCAAAACAACAGCTAGTTCCCACTGCACTCGAGTACATAGTACAACCCTTGCTCGTCGTACTTGGAATATGATGCTTTGGAGCACTAGTATACTCGAGCTAATGTGCTCGAATAGACTTGTGCTCGATGCCTTAGCCAGATTTTTGATTATAACATGCTCGAGTATTGAGTCATACTCGAGGGTTAGCGTGCTCGATCGTACTTGGCAAAATCTTACTCAAATATGTATGCCTGAGTCACACCTTCAATCTAACCCTACTCGACTATGTATCATGCTCGAGATACTTAGAAATCTGTCATGACAATCTCCTATGCTCGAGATGCACTCTTGCTCAACCTACTTAGATTGCTACAGGTCATTGTGCTCGATGTACTCTTATGCTAGAAAGCCTTGGCATATTTAGTCCTTCTTGTGCCTGTACTCGAACACACAACCTAAGGGTCTGGCATACAAGTTTGCTCGAATTCCTTAACAAGATTATCAAGTTAGTTCCTAAGCTCGAATTTTCATCCTTAAGTATCTAGCACACAGCTGTGCTCGAATTACTTAGTAATATCACACACTTGCTAAATCACGCACTCATGCTCGAAACACATAACATCAATTTTCACATTATGACTGGTGCTCGAACGTAAGATGCATGCTCGAAACACTTAAAAATAATCTTCAGATCGTCATGATGCTCGAACGTAATACACATGCTTGAAATACATAGATAGTTCATACAAGTCACCCAGTATACTCGACACAATGTTCACTTCAGCAAGCAAAGTTTCTTCACTCAAATTAAAGAGTCATTTCAACTTGATGAGCTGACCTAACCGATTTGTTTAAGGTGAAATATGAGATCAAACTCCAATTCAAAATTCATTTCAAATCATTTGGAAAGATCTCAACATGGGATCAGATTACCTAGTAACTTTCACACCATTTCATTTTCAGCCTTATTATGACTTAAGTCAGGTTGACACTAGGTGTAAGCACTTAACATGATTCTTATGACTTTCGTGATATGCTTAAGTTTAAATTTAATTGCTTGGGTTAGAATGGTTACACTTTGGATTTCAGGTTGTTCCTTATCTCTTCTCAAAGCTTATTCAGCTTTCTCCAATCACCCTAATTTGACTTCAACCCCCTGATACCTTGGTCAAAATATTAATTTATTTGAGCAGAGTTATATATATATATATATATATATATATATATATATATATATATATCAGACTTCAAGGTTGAACGTTGGACTTACATGCCATCCGAGCTTACATGCCTTACATTCAGAGTGTTTAGGACTTATTTGAATGCCCCACTCCTGTAGTTCCTTAAGTGCCCCTCAAAGTCATGATATTTTATTTATATCGTATAATATATTTTGAAGCATTTTTTTAATTTCTTTTTCAATACTTTTTCTTTGTGCTTCTCTTTTTCTTTGATAGAATTTCTTTAACTTATAACTCTTTGGCTGCTCATATAGTGTATAAATTTGTTTTGCTAGATCAAGACGACAACGGGCTCGTGTATGATTGGATAATTACCTTTCTGCCTATCCTACGGAGAGATGTGTAAGGAAACATACCTTGGTCTTCGGATAAATCACCACATCAAATTTAGCATTATAATTATGTTTGCATCACATCAGTCACTACACTCATGAGAAGATACCACACGAATTGTCAATTTACTGAACATAAATCCTTTAAGCTTCTAATCGATGGGTTAGGAGATTAGACAATATACTATCATTTCCCATTTTAGGTTGGATTCAATCTCTACAGAAAACAGTTTCTAGATTCTTTGAAGCTGGGAACTTGGATAATATTATCATTTCTCTTATTAAATATCACCGAAAACAGTGTTGCGTAGTCAAAAACTTTTACCATTTTAAAAACCATTTCCTTTTGAAAGTTCAATTGAAAAACATTGATTTTAAAAACAGTGTTGTCATTTAAGCATGTTTAAGAAGCACACACTATCACCATATCAAACACATTCGTCCATACAGTAGAAATCATTCAGATTATCACATGAGTCTGTCGAGCATGCTCAGAAGTTCATCGAGCATACTCGAAAGTCAGTACGAGCAAACTTAAAATTGATCATTTCAGTGCATGTGCTCGAAAGACTTAGCTGAGTCCTCGAGCCGTATACTTGTGCTTGAAATACTTCAAAAGTTTTCCACAACACATGTCCATTCTCAACCACAAGTAACGCATCATTTGTGCTCGAGTTACTTGAGAAACCTCAAGTACGGTTTGTTTGTGCTCGAAGAGCATTAAACACACCTTGCAACATAGAATTATGCTCGAAATACTTGAAAAAGTTTTTCAAGACAAATTTCTATACTCGAGCAGCTGAGCTATGACATCTGTGCTCAAATGACTTAGAATAGTCTTACAAGAGCCTTTGCTTGTGCTCGAAGAGCAACAAGCACACTATCAAGCACAGATTCATGCTCGAAGTACTTAGAATCACAGAAATACATCATGCAAGCACAAATCAAGGTACCAAAAGCTGTAATTAGCAATTTTAACAAAATTTTCACACAAAGGCAGTCACACACATGCTTCATGCAATTTGAGTAATCAGTCAAGCATAGCAAATTATCATGCAAACATTCAAAGTGAGTAACACAGATAATCAGTAAGCACCTCACTTAAGCACACATCCTAAATCAAACTTCATCAGCATTTATCATTCCTAGGCACTTTAACAGAAAATAAAACCTGGTTTTATCTAAAGGTTTGGTGAACAAATCAGCCAAATTATCAGATGTGTCTACCCTTTTCATTTCTATTAAACCGTTTTCCTGACAGTCCCTAATGAAATGATGTCTAATTTCAATGTGCTTAGTCTTAGAATGTTGGACTGGATTCTTAACAATAAACATAGCAGCAGTATTATCAATTAAAATAGGTGTAAGTAAGAAATTCAGACCATAATCCAGCAGTTGATTTTGAATCCACAGAACCTGTGCACAGCAGGCAGAAGCAGCAATGAACTCAGCTTCAGCAGTAGAGATTGACACTGTAGTTTGCTTCTTGCATTGCCAAGACACCAGCCTGTTCCCAAGAAACTGGCATCCTCCAGAGGTTGATTTTCTACTCATATTGCAACCATCATAGTCACTATCTATGTAGTCCATCAAGTCAAAGGAAGGGTTCTTTGGATACCAAATCCCCAAATCTAGTTTTCCCTTTAGGTATCTGAAGATTCTCTTAACTGCTAGCATATGTGAGACCTTGGGGTTAGCTTGGAATCTAGCACAGACACACACAACAAACAAAATATCTGGCCTAGATGCTGTGAGATACAACAATGATCCTATCTTGGCCTTGTATTCATGCTAGTCCACCGGATCCCCCTTTTCATTAGGTACCATTTTCTCATGTGTGTCCATTGGTGTGGACACTGTCTTGAAGCCTTGGCACCTGAATTTGTTAAGAATCTCTTGTACATACTTTGATTGATTAATGAAGATTCCATCAGCTTTCTGTTTCACCTGAAGTCCAAGGAAGAAATTGATTTCCCCCATTGAGCTCATTTTGTACTTGGACTTCATCACTTGCTCAAAATCTTTGCACATTTGTTCATTTGTAGAGCCAAAGATAATGTCATCCACATACACTTGCAGCAGCAGCAGATCCTTGTTCCTCCTTTTGTAGAATAGAGTCTTGTCAAATGCTTCTTTGCAGAAGCCATTTTCCAACAAATGGTTTGACAGCTCATCATACCAGGCTCTTGGTGCTTGATGCAGTCCATAAAGTGCTTTGCTGAGCTTGTAAACTTTGTTGGGATGAACTAGGTCTTCAAATCCTGGAGGTTGAGTGACATAAACTTCTTCATAAATCTTTACATTTAAGAATGAAGATTTTACATCAAGTTGATAGACTTTGATGTTCATTGATGCTGCATATGCAAGAAAGATCCTGATAGCCTCTAGTCGAGCAACTGGAGCAAAAACCTCTTCAAAGTCCACCCCTTCTTCATGTAAGCATCTTAGAGCCACCAATCTTGCTTCGTTCTTGATAATAATCCCCCTTTCATCTTTCTTGTTTCAGAACACCCATTTTGTTCCAATAGCATACTTTCCTCTAGGCTTGTCAACCAAGTCCCATACATGTAAGTCTCTGAATTGGGCTAACTCTTCCTGCATAGCTTCTACCTAGCTGTTGTCTTTCAAAGCTTGATTAATATTCTTTGGTTCAACTTGGGATAAAAAGCAGGCATACAGACAGATGTTTGCCTTTTCAGAAGAGCTTCTAGTCACTCTTTCATGCAAGTCTCCTATTATATTTTCTGCAAGGTGACTTCTTTCAACAGAGGTGGTCTGCACAACTTGTTGTGCAGACACTTCTGTCTCTAGATTGGTCATATTTAACTCAGCAGATTCGTTTTCAATTCTCTCTTGAGCTTCATCAGATGCTTGAACTTCATTAATCTCTAATGATGATGCTTCATTTGACCCAAATTGTAGAGAATCAAACAAAGACTGAAAACTATCTTCAAATTGATTTATCCCTTCAGCCTGAACAAGTTGTTGACTTTGAATGGGCTCATTCTCTACTTCACTTGGACCTTCATTAACTTCAACTGCTGCATCTTGTTCATTCATCTCAACTTCAGCAGTTTGTTTATTGCTTCTTTCAAAGTTAAATCCAGTTGTATTAGGAGTAACAGATGACCATAGCTTGTCCAGATTAACTTGCTTTTGTTTTCTCTTATCTTCAAAACTGGTTTTGAACATGCTGTCATCCATATCTTCATTGGAGATTTTGAAAGATTTGATCATTTTTTCCAAGTCAAAGAGCCACTTGGGACCTACAACATTGTTAAAGTGGTTTTCATTGAATATTATATCTGAAGACTCAATGACCACCATGTGCTCCTTCACATAGACTCTGTAAGCCTTTGAATGAGATGAGTAGCCCACAAAGAAACATTCCAGAGATTTTGACTGGAATTTGTTTAGGTAGTCCTTTGTATTTAGCAGTGAGCATCTGCATCCAAAAGGCTTCAAGAACTTCACATAGGGTTTTCTCTTGAAGATAACCTCATATGGAGTCTTGTTTAGTAGCACCCTGTTCTGCACATAACATACATCGTTGATTGCTTCTGCCCAAAAATTGACTAGAAGATTTGCATCAGTAATCATGGTTCTGGAAGATTTACATGCAGTGTTGATTGCTTCTGCCTAATTCTTGCAGCTTTAATCAATATCTGTTTCTTCTTTCAGCAACACCATTCTGTTCAAGAGTTCTAGGTGCACTGTATTGTTGAAAGATTCCCTTAGAAGTGCAGAATTCATCCATTGTTCCATTTTTGAATTCTGTCCCATTGTCACTTCTAATGACCTTTACTTTTCTTTCAAGTTGATTTTCCATTTTCAGCACATAGGTTCTAATCAAATCTGGGGTTTCATCTTTGCTGCCCATGAAGTATACCCAAGAAAACCTTGAATAATCATCAGTGATCACTAGGCAATATCTCTTCTTTCCAATACTTAGAACACTTACTGGACCAAATAGATCCATGTGTAACAGTTCCAAGACCTAATCAATGGTGTTTATCATTCTTCTCTTATGTGAGGATTTGTGTTGTTTCCCTTTGAGGCAAGATGTGCATTTTTCTTCAAGCTTGAACTCTCTTGTGGGAAGGCCAACCACATGTTCACCTTTCACTAGCTTGTTCATGTTCTTCAAATTTACATGACACATCTTCCTATGCCACAGTTTGGTCTCATTTTCAGTGACTTTGGAAACAAAACATGAACCACCTCTAGATGTAGCAGTGTTCATTCTTAGCTCATAGAGGTTGCCATTTCTTGGAGCCATCGTCATGATCATCTCAGTTGGAATCACGAACTCAAGCTTCAAAATTAGGCAGTATTCATCATTGAAGGCTACCATGTACCCTTTATCACAAACTTGAGAGATGCTGAGTAGGTTGTATTGTAGTCCTTCAACATGCAGCACGTTCTCAAAGGATACTTTGCCATTGGTGAGTGTTCCTGATGTGTTGTAAAACACACTTATTTTCCGCACCTTTTATCTACGTTATTATATTATATGTATTTGAACTTGTTTTATATAGGTTTTACATAGTTTTAATTATCTTGTAGGCTAAGGGTTAAAGAATGAAGAAACCGGACTTTTCGAGGAGCTTACGGGTCTTTTATGCATACGATTTCAAGACAAAGCTCTAAGCCCGACCCGATTACATGTTATACAAGCCCAAGTCTTACACTAATCATACTATAAAAAAAATATAAACCCTAAGGGGGCAGCCCCAGTTACGATCACAGGTCAGCAGGAAAAGAAGAAAGAAAAAAAAGTGTTTTTTGGCTAGGGTTTGAAGCTTGTGAAGGCTAAGGAAGGAAGAAGGAGTTGAGAACAAATGTTGGCCACGTTTTTCATCAGCTTATTGCAGCCAAGAACAGCCCATAATCATCTTATATCCTTTCTTCTATAACATTGTTCATCATCTTTGTTTTTCTTGTTCAATTGATTAGTAGTTTTGCAATTACTTTGAAAATTGAATTGTTTATGATTAGAATTGATTGTTGGATAATTGTTATGATGATTGGTATGAAGTTTTTAATGTTTTTATTAATCAATAGCTGCTGTCCAAAAATTATGTTAGGCTAATCGTGTCGGTTCTACCTAGGAATGATGATTATTGTTAGAGTTTGATGAGTTTTATGGATTGTTTGATTGATAGACTTTAATTGTTATTGTAAAGTTTGATTTAGACATGAAATAGGTTGTGTTTAATAGCTGGAAATATTGGTTAATTCATTGCTTAAACCTCTTGCGTTGGTTGATTAGTTTTGTATTGATTGATCGGTGCTTGTTTGATTCTAGACTTTGTCTTTAGGGTTTGTTTGCGGTAGGTACAACCGTAGGTTTTGTTGCGTGATTTTGTGGTTAAAGTACAGCGGTTAAACACCTTGTTAGAGACCGAGAGGTGATAAGAAGTAGGGTCGTCTCATTACCTTTGCATGGTAGAATAAGGATTGCGCGAGAGCGAGTTCGTTTCTTGTCCGGTTTAGGTGTTTTGATCGACTAGTTGATCTATTTTGGTTTAAGTTAAATTGTTTCTCTATCCTTGGTTGTGTAGTATTCATTACCATTAGGATTGAGTGTTGGTGAGACCGAGAGATGAGTCAACATTAGAACACATTAACAATTGTTTCCCGGTTTGGTCGTTTTAGCCAATTAAGAGTAGTTAGGGTTTATTGAGTGAGACCGAGAGGTAATCCAGTGAGCCTGAGCGATCCTTAGTCGTGTCATCTTTAGGAACCAGTGTCTTGATATCATTCAATTCATTTGCTTGTTAGGCCTACAATTTGATTCAAACCTAGGTAGACGTTTTTCTCCATCCAAAGTTAACACAGTTAGTTCCCCGTTAAGTTTTCTATTTTTGGTAACTTTTGTCAGTCAGTCCAGTTAGTCCAGTTAAGTTATTTAAAATCAAATCAATTAAATATTATATCACAAACCAAGCAATTTTTCATCAACATAACAGCCATTAACTTAGGGTTTCGGCTAGTGCAGAAAAACAAACTTTTGAACCGTAAAAACGCCGTTTCAACCCTTTAATCCATGTTTATGGCCAAAAAAACTATCAAACCAGGTTCCTTACCATGTGTATGATCAAAACATGTTTATGGACCATTTTTAGGGTTTTTACATGGTTAGGAATGATTTTTGGCAATCAAGACATGTTTATATGTTGTTAAACGAGTTTAAACGAGCCGAAAATCGATTATTTAAGACATTCTTACCTAGTTTCTTGCTGGTTATGGCTGGAGAACAGCTTGTGTCCAGAAATTTCAGGAAAGTGATGTTGTAAAATATCTCAAAACTAGTTTATATGTGAAAGGAAAAGAAAAGGGGTAAAAGTCTTCTTTGGCGGGCTGGGCTCATTGGGTCCTCTTTTGGGCCCATTTGACCCACTTTTCTTGATTTACGTGCCTGAACGTGAAATGCCGAGTCCAAAATTATTTCGGGTCTGGTTTTTGGCACGAAAAACTTATCGGGTGCGACAAACAGCGCAAAAACGAGTATTTTTCGGCTAGTTTTGAGTAAAATTATAAAAACGTACTATATGTTTGTAAAAATCAAAAATATTTTCAAGGATCGCTTAAAACATTTCAAATAAGCGTTTGGTAAGTCTTTTTCAGCTTAACGGATTATACAATGCTTGGTTTGTAACTATCTTTCGCGTTTAAATCTATAGCGGGTAGTTAAACGAGCATGTTTTCGTTTAACTTGTTTGCTATTGAACTAAGGCCATATTACTAATATTTTAGCTTGCATAGATCGTATATCACTTATAGATGGCACCCCGGGATATCCGGACCATAACCAGACCCGTTTGCTTATTCGTTTGTTCGTTACGCAATAAGCGGTTAAACGCTTATTCGAGTTTGTAAGTACTAAGGTGTATCCGGTTTTGTCACGGATGTCACAACATAGCCTGTATATATAAGTATGGTCATGTGCAAACGGCGCTATGTGACACGGCAACCAGGTCAATTCCGTTTGGGTTTGTCAAACCAATAGTACTATTCACAAGCCACCGGCTCGAAGTTAATTACTGTGATCGTGGGGACTTTCGTGTGTTAGCACTTAGATAATTCACATCATTACAAATTTCATATATGTATACATAATCAAACATGCCTTTCACCCCAAAAGTTCGTAAAACTGTTTAAAGAGTGGGGTCATGAAACTCACTGTTTAGTAGATAATCAGTAGCACGACGGTTCGAGGTTTGTGTAACTTGTAATCACGGTTTCCTATAATTAATATTATAATAATATTAATATTTTAATATTATTATAATCTCAATACTAAACTGGGCTGAATAACTAATCTGGGTATAGTTGGAATGCCCAGAAAGTGGCAATAGGCTTAGGTTGTGATGTTGCTCAATGTCTAATACTTAAAACCGAACTTGGCTCAGATTCCCGTTTTTCCAGCTGGGCCAAGTTGTTCGTTTACGCGTTCAGAAAACAGTTATGGGGAAATAAGCTTGGGTAAATGTATTGGTTAATAAAATGATTAAGTTATAAAGAAAGATCACATATTGGGGTCTTGGATTAGCTACGGGGCCCGTTTCCGTTTATTCAGTTTGATTTGAGAAGAAACGCGCAGGATCTATCCATATTGTCTAGGTTTCTCATAGAAAGGTTCGTTTTTACTTAATTAATCCAAAAATATTATTTTTGATCACTCTTGGTGTTTTGATATTCCCGCAGGTTCGTTAGTCGCGAACTTGCCGGTTTTATAAAAACTGAATTTGTTTAATATTCAAATTAGCATAATTAATTAACCGTTAATCATTAATTTATGAAAATTTAGCCACTTATCAATTAAAATATGTAAATTTTTATAAAAATATTTCTGGAATTATTTACTGATTTCTTAATTTATAAAAATTCATTTTATCAGCTATATTTCGCCTGAAAATCATCCGTTTATCCCAAAAATTCCACAAAAATTCCTGAATACTCAAATTATGTCTCAAAACAACCTGTATCAATTCCAGATTGTAAAAAGCTCGTGCAATATTCTTTTCGGCCCAAATTCGACTATAAAAATTCACACGAACGCATATGAACAAAACACCCTTAGGCTTCTCCAAATGATCCCAAAATTCATATGTGATCAAAATACATTAAATCTGAGTTCCCCACCAAATTTTTAATTTTTCAAGCATTTTAACTATTTTCCCAAATAAACGTCCCAATTCGGTAATAAATTCGCCAAATTTTCTCGGATGGTCGAAAAATTACCAAATTCGAACAGGGACTTAATGACATGGTCCCTGATGTCCCTGAAAAATTTCAAGGTCTAATAATATGCACATCACAACCTTAACCTAAACAGCCCGTAAACGAGTGTTTCGGCAATAACTTAGCGATTTTGGTCCGTTTCCGCCTTTCTAATCAACTTTTCAAACTCTTGTGCTCCTATGTGAGCTAGATACAAGTCCTATATCACAAACTAAGCAAGTTTCATCAACCAAACAGCCTCTTAACTTAGGGTTTCGGCTATGGTATAAAATGGAACTTTTGAATCGTAAAAACGCCGTTTAAACCCTATAATCCGTGTTTATGGCCAAAAAAAAGTATGATTTTGATTCCTAACTATGTGTATGATCAAAACATATTTTTGGACCATTTTAAAGGTTTTTTCATGGTTAGGAGTGATTTTTGGTAATCAAACAATGTTTATATGGTATTAAACTTGATTAAACAAGCTAAAAATTCATAAAATTGATTAAACTTACTTGGTTTCAGTTTGAGGGTTTATAGAACAGCAGGGGGTTTGGTTAGTTTCTGGAAACTAATATAAAAAATATCTTTGCAACTTCTTATATAAGAAAGCTTAAAATTATAATAATAATATAGGGGTGGCGGCCGCAAGTCCATGGCCCCCCTTTTTTTGTCCAACTTTGGCCCATTTCTTGATTTGCTTGTTCGTACGTTAAATCCCGACTCCAAATTTATTTTGGGTTCGGTTTTTGGCGGGAAAAACTTATCGGGTGCGTCAAACATTGTGAAAACGAGTGTTTTTCAGCTAGTTTTGTGTAAATTTATAAAAACATACTATATGTTTGTAAAAATCGAAAATATTTTCACAGATCGTTTAAAACATTTCAAATAAGTGTTTGGTAAGTATTTTTTGGCTTAACGGATGATACAATGCTTGGTTTGTAGCTTATATTAAACGTATATCACTTATAGATGGCCCCTCAAGATATCTAGGTCATAACCCGACCCGTTCGGTTAATCGTTCGTTTGTTACGCAAAAAGCGTTTATTTGCTTAATCGGTAAATACATACTGAGGTGTACCTTGTTTTGGCTCAAATGTCACAATTAGTTTGTAATTCAGTGTCAGGTGAAAATTCATCAGGAATTGGAACTGGAAGTGGGTCTTCATACACAACTTCACATTCTTCTTCTGAGTCTGAATTCATCAGGAGTTGGAACTGGAACTGGAAGTAGGTTTTCATACACAATTTCACATTCTTCTTCTGAGTCTGAATCTAACCCAGCTTTCACAACTTGTGACTTGATTAGTTCTTTAGTTTGCTCAATCACACAGTCCTTCTTTTCAGTCAACTCCTTCTTAGTTTTCCATTGGAACCCTCTAGGTTCATAACCCTGCTTCATCAAGAATTTCTTATCCCCATTAAGAACACCAGGTCAAATCTTTTCTTTTCCTTTGTCACTTGACCTTCTGTTCTTTGCAGGTTTGCTTGACATTCTTGCATCATCCTTGATCTTTAAGACTTGTTTCAGTCTCTTTTCTATCACTGACCTTTTCTCTTCATCATCTGAACTGCCTTTTTCTTCATTTAAGTATCTTAGATACATTTTCTTGTATCCTTTCATATCAAAGCCACAAACCAAATCAGGAACAATAAACTCTTCCTCTTCAAACCATCAAGAGTTAGTGTGATGACCATAGGCATCACACTTCTTGCACCAGACCTTTTCATAACTCCCCATATCTTCAAGCAGTTGCTTGTCTTTAATTTTGTCACTGGGTTTGGGGAAATCAAAGCCTAAGTAGGTTTTAGGACATAAAGAGTTGCTGAAGTCCATTTTGATTGGTTTGTTCAGATCAGGTTCCAGATGATATTTTTCTTTGACAAACACTACAGGCTTCAATTTGGATGAGGTTCTTGAACTGCTTCCCATTCCTTCTCCAACAGATCTTCTCATTGGCACATACTCCACATTTCCAATGTCAAATAGTTCATGGTTTGAGAAGACTGGATATATTGGAGGATGTGACTGATCATAAGAAGATTTCATTGAAGCTTCATCTCTTTTATTGATTTCAGACTGTAGCACAAATATCAAACACTACATGTTCTTTTCTCATTATTTCATAGTGCTTCTTCAACTTTGGAGTCATCTTTGGTAGAAGAGGAATATTTTCACTTTTCTTTTTGCTGGATCCCTTTTTCTTCCTTCCCTTAGATGATTTAGTGCTTCCATAGCTGCAATTACTGTCCTCACTTGAGTACTCACTCCACTTCTTTTTCTCACTTTCCATCTTATCAGTCTTCTTAATCTCTGGTTCCTCATTCTGTTTTACTACAAACTCTCCATTCTTATCCATAAACACAACATCATATTGCTTCACAAACTCAGATTTATCATCAAACACATTCTTGAATTGTTTCAGATATTCACTTATGCTTTCCTTGTCTAGTTTCAGTGGGTAGCTATCACAGAAAGGTGGTGGCACCTTTTTGTACTTCTCTTCCTCAGTCATTTTATCCACATAACCCACTATATTTTCTGTAGAAACAAGATTCTTTAAGAATTCCATTTGAATCAACAAGCCAGCATTTTTCAATTTCTTTTCAGCATACATCTTCTTCAACCCCTCAATTTCAATTGTCATTTTTGATTGGGTTTGGTATGCCATCATACAATCCTCTTCAAGCCCCTTGATTTGATTTTCATAAGTTGCTTCACTGGCTTTATATACATTCAAAAAGGCTTCTTTTCTCCTACACTCAGTTTTCCGTTTTCCAATCTCCTGATTTAGTTCATCAATAGTAACAAGAAGATCAGAAATTGAAATATCAGATTGTACCTGCGCATTTGAAGATTCAGGCTTGTCCTGCACTTTTTCCATAAAAGCAACATTTGCCTTCTCAATCTCAGCAGTATGGTTGCTCCAATCAAATTCCCCATCCTATGGCGCCCTGGTTACCGCAACATTTTCTAGATCTCTCTGCTGGTTCACATTGTTCTAATTAGCTCTGTTTTGATTAGTGTGAACCTGCATTTGATTGTTTCTTTGGGGTTGAAAGGTTTGTTGCTGGGGTCTGTTTGGATTTTGATAGAGGTTTTGGTTGGTAATCTAATTTTTCTGGTGCTGGAAATTCTGATATCGGTTTTGATAGAATTGGTTCTGATTCACTTGATTACCAACTTGCTTTGGCATGTTGCACTCTTTAGCAAAATGTCCTGGTTGTTGACAATTATAACAGATGGCCTTTGATTTGTCAAAGTCGATTCTTTCATTTGGTCCATTAAAGCTTGTTCTTCCAGTTCTGTTATACAACCTTTTGCTCCGCACGGCTAACATAGCTGCCTGCCAATTTATGTCCATGTCTTCCAAGTCATCAGCATCTATTTGTTCAAGATCCTCCTGCACAATACTTGTGTTGATCAGGTTTTTGGTGACAAAGGCATGATATGACTCAGTAAACATAGAGAACAATGCTTGATAGTCTGTTCCTTGAGCATTATTGTTCTGCATAAATGTTGACTGCCCATTTGTTGTAGAGGTAGTATCATCTTCAATCAGCTGAACATTAAACCTTGACTGGCCACTACATGTTGAACTTGTTTCTGATGGCTCTTCAATAATAGGCTACTGGTTCTTGATTGAGAGATTGCCCATTGGTGCTACAAGAGCATTGTTCACTTGA
>NW_027500906.1:0-88267 GCF_021521415.1 Bidens hawaiensis
GCAATGGCCCGTGCTTAATTATCAATCCCCACTCGCGCGCGCCCGGCTGTTTCCGCCGCTCAGGGCCGGGTGTGACAGATATACTTAAACAAAAGCTTACCCAAGCTCCTATACTGGCCTTGCCAGAAGGAATTGAAGATTTTGTGGTCTTTTGTGACGCGTCTCATTCTGGCTTGGGATGTGTATTGATGCAACGCAAGAAAGTTATCGCTTACGCCTCTCGTCAACTCAAGGTGCACGAAAAGAATTATACAACTCACGATCTAGAGTTAGGCGCCATAACATTTGCACTTAAGATTTGGAGGCATTATCTATATGGGGTAAGATTTATCGTGTACACCGATCACAAGAGTTTAAAATACATCTTTGATCAAAAAGAACTTAATATGCGCCAACGACGCTGGATGGAAACTCTAAACGACTATGACTGCGAAATTGTCTATCACGAAGGTAAAGCCAACGTTGTGGCAGATGCCTTAAGTCGTAAAGAGCATGAAAAGCCAAAAAGAATCCGAGCGTTAAGGCTAGAACTTCAAATCGATTTTATTGATCAAATCAAATCCACGCAAACTCAAGCGATCAACGAAAATCAAATCTCCGACGAAAAGCGAAACGGCACCATTGACTCGCTAGTCAAAGGTGACGATGGTATCCTTAGACTTGGCAATAGGATTTGGGTACCAGTCATTGGAGGATTGCGTGAGAAAATCTTAAAAGAAGCCCATAAGTCCAAATATACGATGCATCCCGGAAGCGACAAAATGTACCAAAATCTTAAAGCGAATTATTGGTGGAATGGAATGAAAAAGGATGTCGCTTCGCATATTGCAAAATGTCTTACTTGTTTGAAGGTCAAGGCTGAACATTAAAAGCCTTCAGGACTGCTTCAGCAACCTGAACTTCCGTATGGAAGTGGGAGTTGATTACTATGGATTTTATTACCAAACTCCCGAAAACGACTCGACAACATAATTCTATATGGGTGATTGTGGATCGTTTAACTAAGTCCGCACATTTCATACCTATTAACGAGTCATATTCAATGGATAGATTAGCGCGTATATATGTGAACAACATCGTTGCTTTGCATGGAGTACCGTTATCTATAATCTCCGATCAAGACAGCCGTTTTACGTCTCACTTTTGGAAAAGCTTCCAATAAGCACTCGACACCAAACTTAACCTTAGCACCGCCTATCATCCACAAACCGATGGGCAAAGCGAAAGGACAATCCAAACGTTGGAAGATATGCTCCGCGCTTTTGTAATAGATTTAGGTGGAAGTTGGGATGACCACTTACCCCTAATGGAATGTTCGTACAACAATAGTTATCACACGAGCATTCAAACTGCACCATTCGAGGCGTTATATGGTCGAAAGTGTAGGACGCCCGTGTGCTTGTCTGAAACCGGAGATAATCAATTATCTGGACCCGAAATAGTCTAAGAAACCACCGACAAGGTAATTCAAATCCGTGAACGACTTAAGACGGCACGTGATCGCCAAAAGAGTTATGCTGATGTCCGTCGTAAGCCGTTAGAATTTAATGTCGGTGATAGAGTTCTTTTGAAAGTTTCGCCATGGAAAGGCGTAGTTCGTTTCGGCAAGAAGGCAAGTTAAGTCCTCGATTTGTTGGACCCTTCGAGGTACTCGAACGAATTGGTACCGTCGCATACCGTTTGTGACTACCCGAGGAAATGCAAGGGATACACGATGTATTCCATGTTTCGAATCTACGTAAGTGTTTAGCCGACGAATCTCTTTCGATGCCACTAAGAGATGTAGAAATTAACGGGAACTTAAAATTCATTGAAAGACCAATTCAAATTGAAGATTCGAAAATAAAGAAACTTAAAAGACGAACTTTAAAAATTGTTAAAGTGAAATGGGATTCCCGACGAGGACCTGAGTATACTTGGGAACTCGAATCCGAAATGAGAAAGAAATACCCCCACTTATTCTCGTAAGCAATCTCGAGGACGAGATTTATTTCAAGGTGGGGAGGATGTAACATCACGTAAATTTCAGGCCAAAAATGTCAAGTTTCCAAAGTCAATGGACCAATTCTGTCAATTTCCAAACTTCAGGGACTAAAATGAAAAATCTGTTTTCTTGACCCATAGCACTACGCGACAGGTCAAGAGAGACGCCCATCGCGATACGCGATGGGGTGTCTGACAGATTATGACACGTGTGCCACGTGGCACACGGTGGCAACGGTTGCCGCCACGTGTCACCACATGGCAACACGTCCGCCACGTGGACTCGGCGCCTGCCACGTGTCAACACGTGGGAGGTCTACGGTCTGACACAGCAAGCCTATATCGCGATACGCGATAGGCCTGCCAAGTGACCCATTGCGTAGCGCGATAGGGTCCAAAATCTATCTATAAATAGACAGCCACGGGTTTGAACCCTTCACACCTCAAAATCACACACATTACTCTCTCGCTAACTTCTCTCACTACCTCGAAATACGTGCCATCGATCCATCTCGTTTTACGTGCCCCGAAACCTCGATATTCGTGCCAATTCCCAACAAAAATATAATCAAGAAGGAATGCTGTCCCGACGTTCCGACAAATACCTCGAAGTGCGTGCCGAAGAGTGTTGGTGTCTTGAGAAGTGTGCCAAGTGAAAAAGTGTTGATCAAAGCGAGCGTTGAAAAGTTAACGGCGTCGAAGTGCTGCCCAAGTGACTAGGGTTTATTGAGCCGACAAAGGTAGGCATGATGCCCAACCAAAATAATAATAAAATATTATGAAGGCTTAATGCCCTAAGTCGAAATTATACTCGATGATTAACAAAGAAATATATAACAAAGAAAATAAAGAAAGAAAAATAATATATATATATATATATGAGTATATATATATATGATTATTCTTTGTTATAAAGTATATTATTTAAGTATAATGAATATACCTAAATAATAAAGAAAAGAATACGTTTCTTAAAGAAGAAGAAACGTCGGGTTTTATGAATAAACTAAAGGTTTATAAATTACTATTAAAACTAAAGGTTTTAAAGTAAAAATAGATTATGAACTAAAGGTTCATCTAGATAAATAAGACTAAAGGTCTTAAGCCGGATTGTGTATCCGACTAACAAAAGTTATACTCGTACTATAGGTGCGAGATAGCAAGAGGAGAACTCACAGACGGTGTTGGAAACCGATCCCTATCAAAAGGTGAATACGCCCCACTTTTACAAATTTGTTTTCAAACAAACAAACGTGTTATTTGTAAAACTTTACATGAGGCTACGTGTCTCTAAAAACATTATAAATAAGAATATAAACCTAGCCCTCAGGCTATGGTATACGTTTGTCTGGATCCTTACATATGTGGTATGCGGTGGGCACATCGCACCACGCCTGGTCACGACCTCCAGCCACGATGGCCCGAACCAAAGTATGTTCGAGTGAGAATGACCTTGTGTATATTTATGGTACCTAAGTTATGTCGAGACGCTGCGGTGTCTTGCTGAGGTGACCTAGTGTAGAGACTCGAGTTTATGATGATTGTTTAACTTGATTATTCCTAAGCCAAGATGGGCCGAGGCTTACGTGGTCTCGAGGGGTAATTAAGTAAAGAACATATTTTTAGCGTCAGCATATTCACCAGCATTCGTTGCTGACGTATTTTAATAACATTTTGCAGGTATGGTATACGTTTTAATAAGAATATAAACCTAGCCCACAGGCTATGGTATACGTTTGTCTGGATCCTTACATATGTGGTATGCGGTGGGCACATCGCACCACGCCTGGTCACGACCTCCAGCCACGATGGCCCGAACCAAAGTATGTTCGAGTGAGAATGACCTTGTGTATATTTATGGTACCTAAGTTATGTCGAGACGCTGCGGTGTCTTGCTGAGGTGACCTAGTGTAGAGACTCGAGTTTATGATGATTGTTTAACTTGATTATTCCTAAGCCAAGATGGGCCGAGGCTTACGTGGTCTCGAGGGGTAATTAAGTAAAGAACATATTTTTAGCGTCAGCATATTCACCAGCATTCGTTGCTGACGTATTTTAATAACATTTTGCAGGTAACCAAGACTAGTGCTTGAAGGATGAAGAAGCTCAAGAATCCGATGGATCGGATAATTTTGTGTAAATATTAAAACATGGTGGTTTTGTAAAACTTATAAAACAAGTAAAACTAAACGAGACTTTCGTCTCGTATTTTGTATTGTAAATATTTATAAATATGATCTTTATGTTTTTACAAAGTCTTCCGCATTAACCCGCTACTCTGATTTATTTACAAATGTGGTACCAACTATGGTTCATACTCCTAGGCCTAGATTGGGGGTGTGACAACGGCCCATGAAAATTATTGTTTGATGATTAAGGAGTTATTTCACAAATAAATGAGATGTTATAACTCGTTTAAGGGCTACCCGAGTTTGGTGAGATCCATAACCCACAAAATTTTATTTGATTATGAAAGTGTTTCATAAATAAATGAGATGTTATAACTCATTTAAGGACTATCCGGGTTTGGTGAGACTCACACCCACAAATTCGAGTCAAATGCAAAAAAAAGTCTCAAATCAAAATTTAAACAATTTGGTGGTTTGGGAGGGAGTGGAGTCGGTTAGGTTATCAGGCGAAACCCAAACCGGAACCAAAGTAATCGGTTATTAGAATATACATAACGTTCGGTTTCCGGTTTTCCAGTTATTTTCAGTTTCGGTTCAGTTATTCGTTTTTTTTCAATTCTATGTAGATATTGCAAAAAAAAAAACTAAAAATGAAAATGCATATTTTAAGCTTGTATAAGAACGTATTTGAGTACTACATATATATTGTTTAAAAAACCAAAATAGGCACGTGTTACGTGGAACTATACGGATACAAAGTTGCTAAATTGAGTTTAAAATTTAACAAAGTTATTAATTTAAAAAGCATTATAAGTTTAGTCTCAATCTTCATTAATCATCGTATTTATCTTCAGAGTTTAGTCAATTCCTCATCATATTGATAATATTTTTCACAATCAATTAGTTCGGTTCGGTTTTTTTGGTGTTTTAAAAATGATAACCGAATTGAAACCAAAAATCTGATTTTTTGAAAAAACAATAAATTAACCGTCGGTTAATGCTTCGGTTCGGTTTTTTCGACGCGGTTAATTCAATTTCGGTTCGGTTAATTCGGTTTTCTGTTCACCCCTAGTGAAGACTGAAAAGCAACTAGAAATGACATACGAGATTTTTTTAGACATTTATATATATGTGTGTGTGTGTAGTTAGATATATGGGTGGTTCAAGAGAGAAATGATATTACTACAAGAAATGCGAGAAATAAATCTGAACCATCGATTTAGTTTGATCAATGGTTATTACTCAAAATGGCATTCTTGTAAATTTGGTATCCCCATTTAAATTGGTTTTAATTCTAGAAGGGTATTTTAGTAACCTCTTTTGTAGCTTCATTTAAAACAAATCTGTAGCTTACAATTAAATCTCAATTATAACCTAAATTAACTTTTAATAACACATTTATGTTAATTCTTCCTTCCATAATTCATCCGATGACAATTCACAAATCTTCATTTGTGCTTTAAAGAACTATAATTTATATGATTAATTTATTATATATAAACAACAAAGACTAGTTTTGTGTAGGACTAAAATTTATGTGGTTGATTTCTTCAATTTAGTAATAGCGTATCCAAATTTGCAGGTGGTTTATTTTTCCCATAAATGCCGTATGCCCTTTTAATGTACATTATTTTTTATTATATTATTTAGTGTTAGTTTATGTAATTGTATTCAATAAAATATGACATATAGAGTATGATTTGTTTTTTATTTTAATTCACATGCATATTTAAGATTATTTGTGTATGTGAACTTATTTAACTTCAACTGTACAGGGCATATTCTATCATTCAGCATAGGAATTCAAGATACTTGTGCATGTAAACCTACATTAGTATAATTGTGTGTAAAACTTATTTGTTAAGTAGGAAATTAGGATTATTGTGAAAGATATATATTAGTTTAAGGATTATGTAGGAATTATTATTTGTGGTATAAGGCAACTATGTAACTATGTAGGGATTGTTATTGGTGGTGTAGGTAGTAAATATGAAACCATATAGGGATTACTATTGGTGGTGTATGTAGTAAATATGCAACTGTGTAGGGATTATTAGTCGTGGTGTAGGCAGTAAATATCTATTGTGCAAGGATTGTTATTGGTGGTGTATAGGGATGAGCACGGTACCGTACTGGTACCGACGGGTCCCAGTATCGAAAATACCGATCCTGAAAATCGCAAATTCTTGGTACCGGTACCGAAAGTAAAAATTGGGAAATACCGGTACCGATCCCGAAACTTAAAACTTTGGTACCGATTTTGCTCATCCCTAGTGGTGTTGGTAGTAAATAAGAAACTATGCAGGGATTGTTGGTGGTGTAGGTAGTAAATATGAAACTGTGTTTGAAACTAATTTGTGATGTATGATGTTATGTATGTGTATGAAACTTATATTATAACGTAGGATGCTAGTTCATTATGAAGTGTGTGAAGGATGTCATGTTTAAGTATATGAAGAATGCTATGTTTGTTGTGTAGGATATATATTTGTTGTGTATGTATAATCATTTCTCCATGTGTTTATGAAATTTTGTTTATGCATCGGCAATACTATATTGTGTGGTGAGTTTTTGCGTTTTGAATCATAAAAGCATATTAAATGAGAAAAGTGTTTACAACAATGTCTTATTGTCTTATTGTATTTAATAGTAAAACAACTTAGAACAACAAATTAGTCGTATGTCGTATTGTTTTTCATTCGATTTATAACTTACAAATTGTGATTAATTAGAATAATAGTTGAAAATATATGTAAGAAATTAAACAAAAAGGAAATAAAATTATAATTTAAAACTTCCTATACGATTCAGTAGTTACCAAAAAAAGCACAAATAAAATTTTACTAATATACCCTTTCAGTTATTTAAATGATAAAAAAGAAAAGAAAAAATTTGATTGGCTGGAATGATTTCTCACACTTTTTGTAATAACTTGATTTCTTTCTTAAACTTAAACCAGCTAGATATATTTTATGTTAACGTTTAAGTGAATTGTAGTTGGTCCACGTGGCCACTCTTGAGCACTCTATGTGATGGTGTATATTTTAAGTGTTAAATAATATGTGTTTTTAATATTAACTGCATTTAATTTTTTTTTTGATAACTTATGGTCGTTAGGTGTTAAGAAAAGTTATCGAAACTTAATTTTTTTTGGTTTCTGTGTTATTGGCTATACGAGTTCGGTGTCGTAATGAACGGAGCCGATACCGACTGAATTCCCGGGACATTGACCAAGAATTGAGCACGTTTCAATACCCTTTGGCAATAATCCTGGTTCCACTGCGACGTCTTTATTTTAATCTATGTTCGATTATTTCTTTTTAAAAACGGAATTTGTGTGATAACGTACCATGAAGCACATATGTATACTTGCTTCAAACTTTTGTTTTCTTACTTGTATTAATAACTACATTTCGGTACAAGTGTGTGTTTTTTTAAGTTGAGCACCGGTATTCAGGTCGTCAAAAGTGGGTCTTGCAAATTTTAACACCCACAATTACAATAACCAACCCCACGACAAAATCTATTGTCTAACGTCCCCTAGTATATACCGAATTCGCTTTGCACCTAATCCTCAGCGATGGATAATCCCACTTTTTAATTTACATAAATTAGCATGCTTTGTAAAGAAATGACGGATACACCATTGACGTGTAAAACCATGATATATGTATATATATATATATCATAAATTCGTGATAGAGTCGTGACAAATTATTTAATAAATTTGAGGATAAACTATAAGTGAAGATGATGATGAACAAACTATAAATTAATGATAAATTTGCTTTGAGATGGTTAATTTGTGAGGAATTGGTATGTGTTGAAGCGTCCGTGTTGCTAGGGCCGAATCTTTGAGCTGATTGAAATAAGGATGAGATCGGTACCGCACCTACTGCATCTGTATCATTTACCAATACCCGAAAGTACCTGTACTTAAAATTAGTAAATCTGGGTACTCGCACCCGTGCCCAAATTTTATGATACGGGTACTGAACGGGTACGAGTATTCTAGAAAAAAATCGCATCCCTAGATTGAACCGGATTCAAGGACTTAACTGAAACTAGAACCGCAACCTAAGGATGAGTTAAAATAAAAATAAATAGTTTTCTAGGAAGAGTAAGAATAAATTTAAGCCATTGGATCTGGTTGTTGAAATTAATAGTCTATAAAATATCAAATAGTTTCCTAAGATATAGGATTTATGCTATATAGTTTCATAAATAGGCTCGTATAGTTTATTAACTACAAATTTTATGTCATTAAGAGCATTCATAATAGCTCCTCTTAATTATGTGAGAGAGCTCTAAATTTTTTTGAAGGTTTTAAGTGGTTGTGAGTGGAGGGAATATATTTTTAAAGAGATGGGTAAATTTGGAGAAACATTCTTCATCCTCTATTTATATTTTAATGTATTTGAAAGTGACTGTGAGTGTGGAAGAGAGAAAAGTTAATGATAAAAATGTAAAAAAAACAATATTTAATTGTATATGAAAAAAAAATATGGTGTTTTTTAATATAATTATAGAGATAGAGAAAGAGAAGCTGCCGGGAATGCTCTAATACTCTTCCTAAACACAATGTATTCTCATTTGAACCATTTTCCTTGCAACATAAAGGTAATTTGTTAAAAGGGGTTTGAGGTCGTGTCTGGGTACCGTGTATGAATAATTTGAGTGTCGACTCAATTCGAGTGATTTGACCTTCATGGGAGAGCTTGTTTTAGGTAACACACGCTACCTTACGGATTTCATATATTGATTACACAACTTTGCATGTATTATTGTCCAAACTGTGCATAGTTAATATATGACGTAGATACCTTTCTTTTAAAATTCATATAGGTATACACTATTAGATAATCAGCTTGTTTGTGAATTTTGCACAAGCGGGTTACCAATGATAATCGAGCAAAAGCACCATGAAAAGTAGATAAAAATAACCCAAGGTTAGCCTAGGCACGACCGTGCTTACCATATGCATGCTCGTGTCACTCCACAACCTTCAACAGTGGTTCGAAGCACGCACCTTGACTTCGGAATTCACAGGTAAATCTAGAAAGGCATGGACGTGGCCATCCGCACACACACATGCCAATAAGAATCGCTAACTCGCGACCATGCATACGTTGTGCACACATCCTTTCACAACCAAAACTGACAAAAAAACTGAAAACTACACGAATTCCGAGACCATCAATAATGGTATGGTTGTGCTTCCTTGTGTGGAAGGTTGTGCTCGATTTAACACCCAAAAGTGTAGGATATTCCATATCTAAAATGATTAACAAACCAAACTAATTGAGAAAATGATGATTAGCTACAATATTTATGCCCCATTATGATGTGGTGGTAAAGGTATTGGTATTACCCAGCAAAGCCTGAGTTTCAAGCCGTATAAGTGGAAAAATGTAATAAATAAAAAAAAATTAGTAGATGTTAGGAAAAAGTTACAATATTGTATAACCATTTTTTATGGTTTAATTATAGCTGTGTATTTTATAACTAATAAACAAAGATCTCCGGCCGTTAAATATTCTATGTACTTTTCTTATAATAACAATTTAAATGTTAGAAATACATTTGTTATATTTCTTTCATAATAATACACTATTGGCCTCATTATTTATACTACATTATAATACAGATGCATACCCTTTCATCTTCCTATACCCTCTCACATGGAGACGCCGTAATATTAAGGGGGTGTTTGGCCTAGCTTTTTTAACAAATCTTATAGTTTTTTTAGCTTTTTTTTTACAAATTAAGCTTAGTTTAGTGTTTGGTTTAGCTTTTTAAGCTTATGCTTATGAGCTTATATAAGCTCAGTTAGAGAAGCTTGTGTGAATATGATTTTTTAGCTTATTTAAAGAAACTTATTTGTTTAAGGTTGTATGTTACTCATTTTCCCTCAAATGGTGATGAATTAGTAATTATTGAAGCAACTAATTACTCTAACAAATTAAAGAATTGTGGATTTAACAACTTATTAAGACACATAAACTTTCAGTTAGTTTTATTGTTAATAAAGTTTATGATATATTTAAGTTAACAGATCATCAATGTTAATTTGTAATACTAAATAATAATATATATTTATAAATTATCCAGTTCTCGAATATGGTTTCACTGAACCAACTGGTCCTATACATGTAACAAATATGTCACTGATAACATTCTCATGCGCCCCACCGAGAAGCGTGGGCTCCTTTTCTAGGCCCTATACGTGTTCATTTACAGGCTTACCCTCTGTAAATTGTGTAATTTTTGTCACTAATCTTTGCTTTTGTTGGATACTTAAAAGGTGGGTTTGGGTCATGAAATGAAACTAAACAACTGTTCTTTATTTCATTTATAATGGTAATCAAGAAAGTTGTTTTATCCTTGTGCTTCTTGATTAGCTATTTCAAGGTCATGAAGTAGGGTGCATTTGGAGCACTCGCAACAATCGAAGGGAAAAAAAACTTGAAATGCAAAGATGTATTTCTCTTTTCTTGATCCTGGTACAACTGGTTCACTATGCCATTTATGTAAATTGTGAATATTGGTAGACTTCATTGGTCTTTCTTGCATTTTGTAATTATGCACCAATTTGAGTCAAATGGGTTAGAAAGGATGCTTTGTGCATCCAAAGGCACAAAATGAACAAATCGATTTATTAAAAACGTAAGGTTAGTTTAGTAATAAAAAGCTATTTTATACGGTATAAACATGAGTTAGTTTGCTTCGGTTAGTGTTTTAATATGAAACATAAACAAACATGCTTGTTATTGAATAACCAAAGCTAATTGGTTTGGGTTATTTCGGTTATTGGTTCTTGACAATTTTGGGAAAATATATCCACCACGAAACACGGGCTCACATGCTAGGAATATGTACTTAAAATATAATGTTTTACTAACGGTTATTTTGTTTTAAAATATTTTATATTTAAAATTATTAAATATATTTTTTTTATTAAACATGAGTGTCTTTTGAGACTTGAGTATGTGATTTTTATACAAGGCGTTATTGTTTATACAAGGCAACCAAGCAGTTATTATGATTGCTAACACTATTATTGTTATTGTTTTGAAGTCTTCTCTTGTGCATGTTTCATTTAATCAAGTAATATAAAGAATCTAGGTCAAGGTGCATGATAAGAATTATTCAAGCTTCATTTAGGAATGATCTTGTGTATATATGTGACCGGGTCTAGCGCATTATTTGCACATCAATGTTAACTTTTATCCGGTGACAACCACAAAGTGAAATCTAAGTCCCAAATCCATTCAGTTTCTTTTTGTCATTACTGTAACGAGTCATTTGCCAGTCCGACAAAAGCTAAACTATGGCCTAGGAAACCAAATATGATACTGGTCAAAGGACGGGTATAACTATACAATATATCTCGAAATGATGATGAACTAAATGAAACGAGTACCGTGTTACAAATTGTCGCCAAACTTTCAGCTTATAGTTTTTTTTTTTTTTTTTTTAAGATAGAGGTATGCATAAATTACTTATATACATAAATTATGTTTCATTAACTTAATAAAAAAATACAACTTAAATGTGTAATATATTGTGTTTTATTTATTTATTTTTTTTTGCCTAATGTTATATAATACGGCAAAGCTTAGTGTAACCTTCGGATCCCCCCCCCCCCCCCTTTCCCTCAGTAGTGCCATAACTAATCGAACCACTACTGACCGAATACTTGTGTCCTGCTGCAACGCGTGGGCTCTTTTACTAGTCTTCTCTATAGATTAACACTTTCTGTTACTTTAAATTTGTTACGATATAAAATATAATTTATAGTAGAAGAAGAAGAACAAAGGAGTTACATTCTCAAATCATTGATATCATTCTCATTCACGGTTCGTCCTTATGTATATAAACATATTACAGATTTATCCCTAAACTATTTAACACTTACATTTTAGTCCCTCTACTATTTAATACCTAACATAATTTAATCAAAACTTAGCTGGACTTTTTTAGCACAAAGAGGCTTAAATTGGCAAATGTTGAGAACTGACCAATTTATGTTTAATCAAAGTAACCGAACTGGCTGGCAAATTTTCATTTAGATTTTTCAAAGGCACTCGAATCCGACACCCCTCAAACCTTCCCAATCCTAAATAATGAAAATTGATTTGTAAATGCTAGAATCTAAAAACGTAATGCTCTTTACATATTCGATTTAAACACATAACTTAACTGATTCATGGTGACACACCTATACATCCTACAAGATTATTTTATAAATCCAAACTTTAAAGAAAAAATTATATAATAAACAAATCATTAGTTGATTCCATGTATGGTTTACCAAAAGAAAATTTTCAATCATTCTTGCTAGTTTGGCCCCACCAAATGATTGAACTCCTAAATAATAAATTTAGGGTGAAAACAAATTGAGTTAACCAAGGTTGACTATACTCGAGTTTGGCTTGTTTTGACTTATGAGTTATGAGAGCTGAACTCGACTTGCTAGCTTTTTTTTAAAGCTTGAGCTCGACATGTGAGTCATTTTTAACCCTGTGTTCAGCTCGTTTATTATATAGTAGATATTTGTATGTACATATTAAATTACTTTTATATATCTTGAGAAAGACCTTAAATGAGCCTAAGCTTACTTTCAACGAGTCAAACTCGGCTTGAGCTCGGTTGTTCAATGTAAAAATAGTACAGAATTTCAAAGAAGTTAAAACTTAAGCGTACACGAGGCTCGAGTTTGATAACTAAATGAGCTTTATTTGAGGCCTGGGCTTGGATCACGCTCGATAAGGCTCGGCTCATTTTAAGCTTGTTATCTATTCAATTCAAGTAGCTCGCAAGCGACTTCACTCGCTTGCGTCCCTAATAGACGGCATCTTCTTCTACATTCTTCTATGCTTTTAAATCTCCTTAATTTACTCTCCATAATAATTAGACACTACAAGATTCTAACTTTTAAACGTTTCTTGACTCATCTATCTAAGCATGTCATTGGCTTGCAATTGTAGTCCACTCAACAATGGTGAAATGCTAAAAGTACTGCCATCTCTAGTGAATGTAGGGTGCCCTAAAGGTGCTGGTCTATCAGGAATTGCAGGCACTTCAATATCACCTTCTAACATTTTCAATGCATCCAAGATTGTAGGTCTTAAAACCACCATAACATGAGCACACAAAATCCCCACAAGCACAAACCTTTCCATTATTCCTTCAGGGTTCATAGCCTCATTATTTGCACCATGTCCTAATAACCAAGGATCCATCACTTGCCGCGCGCTACCGTCTTTCATAATCGACCACGCCCAATCAGTAATCAAGAAGTTACGAGGCGAGTTCGTGCAATACAAGTCAAGAGCTTTTCTCCCACACATAATCTCTAAAATCACAACTCCAAACCTATAAACATCACTTTTTTCAGTCAGCTGGCCGTATAACGCGTATTCAGGGGCTAGATACCCATGGGTCCCGGCTACCCTAGTGGTAAGATGAGATTGACCATCTCTACTTTGCTTTGCTAAACCAAAATCCGCCACACGAGCTCTCATGTTCGAGTCTAAAAGTATATTAGTAGCTTTAATATCTCTATGAAATATAGCCGGTTTTACACCATAGTGAAGGTAAGCTAAACCCTTTGCTACATCTAATATTATGTTCTTTCTTTGAGGCCATGTTAATGGCGGTTTGCGACTCATCGACGGAAACAAATGATCATCAAGATTCCCATTTGACATGTACTCATAAACAAGGTATCTTTGATCATCTCTTCTCTCATCATCATCATCATCATCATCATCATCATCATCATCATCATCATCATCATCATCATCATCATCATCTTCACCATGAATACAACACCCTATAAGAGTAACAAGATTCCTATGCCTCAAATTACTAATAATCTCAACCTCATTACAAAACTCATCATTGCCTTCAAACTCCGATTCGATAATCTTCTTAACCGCAACCACCGACCCGTCAGCCAACACACCCTTGTAAACGACCCCAAATCCGCCTCTCCCGATAAAATTTTTCTGCGAGAAGTTATCTGTCGCCTTTTCAAGATCCTCAATTTGGAACCATATAGACCCCGTATTCGGCCGCCTCCTAACCCGACCTGACCCGAATTCATCGACACGCGATTCGTCAATCTTCCCTCTTTCCCCCTTCCTAGTTCTACCCCACCAAAAGTATAAAATCACAAAACAAGAAATCACTATAACACCAACAAGCCCTCCAATCAATCCAAATACCAAACCCGAACGACTACTTTTATCACTTTTATCATCGGATTCTGGCAAAATATTGATCCCGAACTGACACGAAACAGCCCCATCGCTTTCGGGTCCAAACCGGTTCACAATACCCGCAGCATAAAGAACAACGAAGTAAAAACAGTTATTCGAATTCGACGAGTTTCCGTCTATGGTAATCAACTCCCGGTGCACTTTCAATCCAGCATCAAGACAGTTGGCACAAGCAGTAAGATCCGTAAGATCACCACCACACGACGAATCAAGCAGCGTGCTTTTCCCGAGTATCTTACGCCAATCTTGAACAGTACGGATTGCGGCACATGTGTTTAATGAAGCAACAAACTGAGTTGGGTTATTAAAACATAAGGTGGTGAGGTTGTTGGGGAGTGAAAGTGAGTTGAGTTTGGTTTGGAAGTCTGAGAGACAGGCTAAGGAGGTTGTGAGGTTAGGGAGGTTGAAGTTTGAGGTTGTTTTGAGGTGGTGTGCTAGGCTAATGCCGAAGACACTGAGTAACGTTAGGCAGCAGGCGGTGGAGTTGGTGGTGGGCCATGGGATATGGAGGACGTAGTCGTAGTTCATCGGGCAGTGAGAGAGTGTTGGAGATGGATATGAGAATGAGAATATTACTGTGAAGACGGTGATTGCTATGAAAAGTTTATTCATGGTTGGGTTTTGGAGTTGAGGATGATAGAATTACAACTTACAAGGACGGAATCCAAGTACTATGAATTGACGATGAATGAGGGACCAAGTATATATATATGTATATATATATATACATATATATCCATTATACTAACAAAAAAATATTCATACACTTAAAAGTATCATAGCTTTTAATTAATTAATATGATGTCATTTGAAAACATCTGTTCATGTTTATCACAAAAAAAAATATGATTACCCCAAAAACCATATACCTGAACTTTGATGATATAATCATCCTTAGAATTTTTACAATTTGAAATTGATTGATAATGATAAATTTGTTGTCATTAATATTTTGTGTGTGACAAATTTTTAACTAACTTTATATTTTACAATTAAAAATTGTATAATCAAACAACATAAAAACTGAAAATTTAAATATAACAAAATGATTTATTTATTTCATATGAACGTAATTGTCATGAAAATGACAAATACATACTAACATAAAAACCATGTTCAAATAATAGATTATTCTGGGTTAAAAGAGTATTAAAAAAATTAAAGTTACATAGAGTGAATGTAGTTATTATTATTTATAATCGTTAAAAGTAGGGATGTCACTTTTACAAATAACATGAAACCCAACCCAAGAAAACCGTACATGAACCCAAACTAACCTGACCCGAGAAACTCGAACCCAAGAAAATACTAACCTGAACCTGAACCGAAGTAATTCGGGTTGGTTCTTGGATCCGAATTCTAGGTTTCGGGTCAACCCGAAAACTTTTAGTTTTAAAATAGTATGTATTTTTAGGCATTAAAGGCTAAGCCTTAGCCGCTGGCGTTATCAGGAGTTAGTCCAAGTCAATTGTTTACATTCCACATACTATGAATCGAATGTTTATTGTTTATTATTTTGAATATAAACCATAATAAACATATTAATTAAAACTTCAAAATTCACTAATCATCTCTTGACAATCCATATGGAGAATACTTATTATATATAGTAATGGATTTAGTTGGAATAAACCTAAAATTTTAATGTCATATATTGAAATGACTTAAATGATAAGGACCATATATGAAAATTGGTTAAAAAAAAGGTGTGGGGGACTATGAGATTGACAAGTGGCATAAAGTGGTAGTCATTTATTAGAGGAGTAAGACTCTTCTTCTCCAAACTCATATCCATATCATACACTACACATAACCAAATTCTTCAAAAATACAACAAAAATTAATCCTAGAAACAACCCGAACCACCCATTGCCTCCTTTCGGTCAACTTCACGGTTCGCAAAACCAACCAAACGTATACATGCAATGGAACCCAAACACCCGAAACCAACCGAACCAAAATTTCCCGTTTGGTTTAGCCGACCCAAGCCTAAACATGTATGCCAACTACCTCATGCCGACATTCGGGTCTACCAAACCGGACCCGAAGACGGTGCCGGAGACCCAGACGGCACGGGCCTCGGGTTCAAGCCAAAAGCCAAGCCGTAAACACAAAAAAAAAACCCGATGAGCCGACGGCGCAACGTGATCCATACAAGCAATGGAGCGAGGATGAGGAAGTAGCTCTCGCAATGGCTTGGATCGTTGTTTCTAACGATCCCGACGTCAGTAAGTTTTAAATATTAACTATTTATATAACTTTATCATTGTTTGTTAAAAATGTATACTAATTGTGACAAACAATTTTAATTTGCAGCTAACTTTCAAGCCGGCGGGATATTATGGAGTAAAATTTTTGGCACTTGGGTCGCGCTAATCGGTAAACCCGAAGACTATCGGAGCAAAGAAGCGGTTCAAGCCCACTTGAAAAACCTTAATTCGGATTGCAAAAAATTTTCCGGGATATACAACCGCTTGCGTGGGTCCGGTTGGCGTGGTGGGAAAAACGACGCCGACATTCAATCCCAAGCGTTAAGCGACTTTCGATCTCAAGGGTATCCCGAAGGGCGGCTCGGGAAACCGTTCAAATAACTAAAATGTTGGGAAAAACTAAGGCTATGCGCGAAATGGAACAGGGCACCCACCGTTCCGATCGCTCGACGAGCCGGCTCATCATCCCGGAGTTCAAAAGAGTCGAGGACATTGTCCTCGACAAATCCGAGAACACCTAACACACCCTCCGATGCTCGTAACCTTAACCTCGTTCACGAACACGACACGGTTAACTTAGACGACGAAAACGACCAAGTACCTGAGTTGGCTCGATTCCGCGGCAGAGCAAGAAAAAATAATACAAATAAAGGGGAGGGTTCATCGTCGTCACGATTCAACCCCGCGGCCAGTGAAGAAACCGAACATCTAAACGAGGTGTTCGATCGATTCAAAACACATGTCGTGAGTATGGGAAGTGACATGAAAGCAACCACCGAATATCAGGGAATGGTAGCCCAGACGCTTCAACTAAAACAAATTAAAGAAGACTACGAATCACTCGTAAGAGACGGGTTACACGAAGAAACCGCATTATTGCAACGACGACGAGTTGAAAAATTGCACGAATATTATGGATATTAGTTTTTTTTTGTTATGTATTTTTTTAATGTTTCTTTTTTTAATTTTAATGTATTTTAATTTAATGGGTTTTTATTTGTTTAGTTTAATTATTAAAATAAAATAATAAAAAATGGTGACGTGGCATCCCAAAAACAAATTACTACCCTTTACTGACTAGGCGTCACGTATCGCAATTCGCCCAATTTGTAGCCCGCCCACTACACATAGCCTTGAGATCACATTATTTTATTAAAACTAGTCACTCGTCACTAATTTGTTAAGTGAAAATTCTCGAAATGACCCAAAAGATGAGAGAGAAAAAAAATAATCCAAAAAGAAACCAAATTCCCAAAATAACCCATAAAATTTGTACTGATCCGACACCTTGGTATTATAACCGACAGTATTTTACAACCAATTAAAACATGACACTTGGAAAGTTTTTTACATTTCCGGCGAGATTTTTAAAAATCTTGAGGTTTTCGTTCATATTTCTAATTTAAATTATTTTGTAAAAAGCAGTCTCTCCAGACGGTTTTTTTATGTTTCTTATCTGGTCCGTTCAAATTATATTTTTCTTGAGAAAAGAGCTTTATAAATTTCGTCTTCTAAGACGCATTTTAAACGAACTTCGTCTTCCAAGTTCATATTCTAATGTTTCTTATCTGGTACGTTTTAAAAGTTTAATATCGTCTCGACCGATAGGATTTTTGGTATTCCGTATCGACCGACTAAGTCTTTGAATATTCCGTTTACTCCGACTATATTTTTAATTAGGTTTCAAGTGAACCCCACTCAAAATTTCACTCTACAATTTACAAACTCTCCTGACATAAATTTAAGAGTTGATGAAAATACTGAAATATAGTGGTTTTGAGTGTCTCATTTATGTCGTGAGATATATTAATGGGGCCTAGTAGTTTGAAGGGTTTGTAATTTTAAAGGTTATCTTGAAATAATTATGGATGTAGATTAACTTATTTCAACACCCTTTCTAGAACATCTTCATCTTTCTTTTTTTTTCAAAGGAAGATTTTCACAGTCAAGCTATCTTACTGCGCGAATACGTCACGCCCCGCCACTCCACTCAGGTCAACTATGTTGATATGATCGGGATCTACGCTGGCATCAGAGTTTGGCTTGGCGTTCCCGGTAAAACCCGGTTGGCTCACCATGCCCGAAGGCACGACATGTTTTAATGCTCTGATAAAATCCGGTCGGTATCAGGAATTTGAACCCGGGACATCCATCATGTTCATAGCCATTGGGGCATCATCTTATTCTCTATTTTTAAGTTCAAATTACATTAAAATACATTATAATTTTTTTTCCAGTTAAATAATATTTTTTTATATTTTTAACATTACCAGTTCTCTTTCATATACTCATTAACACTTTCAAAATATGTTAAAAAATATAAGGGGTGAACAGTACCTTTTTAAATATACAAAAAAGTCATTGCATTTTCTAGAATATAAAAATATTTACTCAAAACACCCTAAAACACTCTCTAGATTATAAAAACATCACTTATTTAAAATAGAGGGTTGGATGAGAATGCTCTTAGACATATTTTGAACACTTTAAAACCATTGCTAAATATATAGTTAACTAGTTGGTTACAAATCCATTTTCAATACACTTGTCCATTTTCACTATTAATACCGGAATTAATGCCATAACATTCTGTTCATAGATCCATTTCATGTCAAATTTGACCGGTTTTCTTTCATTTGCATTTTAGTTGCTATGTTCTAGTTAAGAACTCTTATAAACTCTACATAACTAAATATTTTTTTAATTTTGTTTATATATTAACATTATTTAAGAGTAGCTTTATCATATTCTATATAAAAAATTTTGATTACATATGTTAATCACAAGTTTACATATGTTTAAAATTTATGTACTAACAAATTTACATAGGTATAAAACAAAACAAAGATATTTATGAAAACTAATTTTAAAAATTGTAATCGTAAATTTAGATATAACAAAATAATAAAACTAAATTCAAATAACATTAACATACAAAAGTTTTTATAAAAAACGTTAGTTTTCAAGGGTTCCTTCAAATTCTTAAATAACTTAACAGTTCTTAATGATATTCATTATATATATATATATATTAATGTATAAATTACAATGAATAATTTAATACAAATAAAAAAAGATAATTAAATATTTTTATATCATGTAAAAAATGTATTACAAATGTAGTCGTTTTATATCATCAAATATATTTGAATTTTAAATCGAGAATGCGATTTTTATAATCGGGATACAACAATGAATCAATGCCACTGTAAGCAACATTTAAAAATGTGAAAGATGTAGCTAAATTCTTTCAAAAAAGCGTTGTACATTTCATACCCGACCATAGACAAAAAAAACACCAAATTTTCCTTTTTGAACAACTTTAATGTTGTCCTAATAAACACACTGTTATTCAACTATCACAATAGTCTTATAATATATATAAAAAATAAAAAGTTTGTTTTAAGACTAAATATTTGTAAAAAAAAAAGTTATTTTAGTTTTCTTCAATAAAAAAATGTCTCAAAAAATTGAATGTTAATAATGTACTCTTTAAACATAAACTATTTTATATATACATTTCAATTTTAAAGAAAATATATTTATGACACGTTATTATTATATTAATATTTTTTATATTATGTATGTTTAGAATATAATTTATGGCATTAATAATTCACTCAATAAAGATTGACCAATTAATACGGTATGTTGAATTTATAATCAATACTATATTTAGAATCAAGATTTTTTTTTCTTTTCCATCAATAAATAGAAGAGAAGTGATTTTGGCGGGTATTTGATAGTGATAATTAACCTCAGAATGCCATGTGTCCAAAATTATTTTCTTTTATTAGTATATATATATATACACTAGTTTTTATCCCCCGTATTACGGGGGGGCGGGCTGTTTTTCATTATTCGTTTATAATATTTATATATTTTTTGGATTTTAATTTTATTTATTGTACAGAAGTTAATAATATACTTATGATACAAGGGTTTCACAAATAAATAAGATGTTATAACCCGGTTTAAAAGCTATTTGGGCTTCGTGAAACCCATGACCCGCTGTTTTTAACTATAAAATTGTTTTTTTAATTATAAATAATATATATCTTTTTTTAAATATATCAAATATTATTTTTTTAGTATATCCCTATTTTATATGATTTACATATCAATTATTTGGTGACATTAATTTTTAATTTAATGAGATGCTATAACCCGTTTAAGAAATATCTGGGTTTGGTGAGACCCATACCCGTGATTCGGGTCAAATGGATGAAAAGCCTCCATTTACAAATAATGCAATCTGATGGCTTGAGAGAATTTATGGAGCAACCAGAGAACTTTTAAAGGTTTCGTTTATATATATTATAGATGGATAGATTAATAATCTTTATATATTCAAATGTTCGGTATATGTAGATGTTAATTAATAATTTTTCAGTCTATTGTAGCGTCAAAATTCAACACCATAAACATGACCCGTGAACAAAGAAAAATAGATTGATGAACGTAATAATAATAAAAAAAACATAAAAGCTAAACTATAAATTAAAATTTTTATAATGAAATTGTATGAAATTGCAAGTAATTTATACAATCTTGGTTTTCATAGTTTACGTATAACAATTATATCTTGTATATCTTGTTATAACAACAATTACCAATATATGTTTACATTTAAAGCATAATATAGTTAATATAATATTCATATCTATACTATATATAATACATAAGTAAATGACAAATATATTACTTTTTAGTATCACTACTTTATAAGATTTTTATTTCAAATATTTGGTGAGATTAATTTTTAATTTAATGAGAAGTTATAACTCGTTTAAAAAATATTTGGGTTTGATGAGACCCATACCCGTGAATTCGGGTCAAATGCATGAGAAACATCCATTTAAAAATAAAGAAAATCTGGTGAATCCAAAAAAAGCGGGAGCGACCACATCACGACACATAGAATTTTTATGTTTTCGTTTATATATATATATATATATATATATATATATATATAAATGAAAACTCCCTGACGTGAGGTGGAAGACTCACTCAAAAATAAACCGAATACAACTAGTTAGATAGCGGTAAGCGGGTATCGAACACAGGGAGTTTGTGGAAATAGTGTTACCAAGTAGTTTTGTTATTTATCTAAATTAAACTAAATGCAAAAGTAAATTCAAATAGTTGGTTGTTTGGTTTTGATTAATGAAAGTAACTGAAATAATTAAAAAAGTTTTAAACAACAGAGAAACAATGCTCTCTCCCGATTTCAGGTAATGTTGATAAAGTTAATGTTTACTTGTGAGATGAACTACACAATTATAGTTCGTGAAAATGCGTTTGGATGTGATAAGAGAGGACTAAGTACTTGGATTACAAAAACGCAAGGTTGTCACTCAAAAATTAGTTTAGTATTGTTAACCCTAATTCTCTTCTACTAAATCTCGATTGCCTATGGCACCAAGAACGGATAATCAAGAACACGAATTCAAATCATACTAACAATTACAACACAAACTTACAATCACCATAGCAATATATTCATAAGATCAAAATATTATCTCACAAATAACATAAGCAAATAACAGGTAATCCAATTGAAAACCTTACAATTCGGGAGAGAACATAAAGATGATTAGCCACACATGGTTTGATTCATCATCACATCAATTGGGTTATAAGAATGAATCCCAAACATCAACTAATGATTAAAATCACCAAAAACTTGTTCTTGGACTCCAAAATTCGTCTCTAAGGTTGTTCCAAAGTGTTAGATATGTGAAAAGACAACGAAAAACGGATTAAAAACAAAGAAAAACGGAAGTTACAGCTCTTGGACCGTGGCCCACGGTGGTCGTCTCCACGGTCTCCCAAAGCTCACGGTACGGTGTAAACTGTCATTTTTGGTCAGTTGGACCGTGGCCCACGGTGGAGCTCTTTCTCATTTTCTTGTTTTCTTCATATCTTTCTCGTTTCAACTACGTTTTCTTTGCCGTTTTCGCCCACGTTCTCGTGATTTCATCCTCTATCTCCACATACCTGCAAATAACCACACAATAGTAGTTATATTGTTCCCATGAAATTAACACTTAATACATAGGTTTTTATATCATTTAAGCACACTTACGGGTCATCCTTCGATGCACCCGTCACTCCCTATTTTTTCTCAAGCCACCAGATTGCATTATTTGTAAATGGTGGTTTCTCATGCATTTGACCCGAATTCACGGTTATGGGTCTCACCAAACCCAGATAGCCATTAAACGGGTTATAACATCTCAATATATTAACAATTAATCTCACTTAATATACGATATAAAAAACCTATAAAATAGGGATATAATAAAAATTAATATCTAATTTTTTTAAAAAAGATATTATTTATATAATTATGAAACAGTTTTATAGTAAAAAAATTAGCGGGTCATGTGTCTCATCAAACCCAGATAGCTTTAAAACGGGTTATAGCATCTCATTTATTTGTAAAACACTTTCATCATCAAACCCTAAGTATATTATTAATTTCCTTACAATTATTAAAATTAAAATACAATAAAAATATATTAATATTAGAAACACGTAAAATGTAAAAACAAACCTTGATTTAATTTCTCAATATGGATTTAGTTACACGATTCTTTTTTCTTTTATGTTTAACTTACATGAAAAGTTTTGACAAAATAATATCCAGATTATAACAAATGAACATAAACGAATAAATATAAAAATTAAGTAGATAATTCATTCAACGTTTCATTAAAAAATGAACAAACCCAACATAAATTAATCAAAATATGTTCAGGTATATTATTAACTTATTATAATAAATAAACTAAAATCTAACAAAATACATTCACAATATTAGAAACAAAATTTTAATCAACCCTCTATAATACAGGTGACAAAAACTAGTGTGTGTATATATATAACGTTGAATGTATACTTGCATTTTACATCTCATCCAAAATATTTGTTTTCTTTTTAACTATTTTTTCTGGGAATGTGGTTGTCTCTTACAGAATAATTTATTTATTTTTTGAATGGCAATTAATTTCCACTTTTATTATTTCTAGTAAATAATTACAATTCAAATTTTTTATGTCTAATAAAATGCTAAAGAGTATAAAATTTGCGGACGGACAATGTTCCCTTCCCTCTCTTATTTAACTACCTCTTCCTTAGCATTCAAACCTATATGCCGAATACCGATACCAATGATATCATCTTTGCTCCAACGAGTTCTTTTAACTGTAAATGTCTTACTTTCGAGGACTTGAATCCAGGACCTTTAGGTGTTTAATAAGGTTCGTGTTTGCCACTGTGTTACCAACTCCAGGACAATACTGCTCAGTAACGGATGCAGAAAGTTCATTCAACGGGGGCAAAATTTCTTAATCTATCAACAGGATTGCCATAAAGATTATCTTTATTAACTAATTAAGCGAGGTCTGATTAAGTTTCAGTTATAGAAACGCTCCATTGCACCTCTCAGAAAACAAATTCCAGCAAAAAGTTCAATCATATGCAAATTTATATATCACAAGCAATTAAATATTATAAAGATAAAATCTAAAAACGATATTTTCTAATGAATTCTCACAATATTCAAGCAATAAAACATAAAATTTACATATGGAATAGAACTTCAACATTTTAATAATTCAAGATAAAAACTCAATTACTCAAACTATACGAACCTCATATATCATGTTTGATTTTAATTGAAATTGGTTGCAATTTGATTTTAATTGGATGCTTGCGATAATGCGATTACTCTAATTCACCAAACGTTTTGATTTCAAACTGAATATGGATGGTCAACGATTGCTCGCTTGAACTGTCTATTTTAGGTTTTTTGTTTTTCTACATTTTTCAGTCGATCACTAACAGATAGAGTTTTTTTATGAGTTGGGTACTTGGACTTCGTTTATTAGGTCGAGGGGAGAAATTTAGAACTTGGAGGCCTAAAGAAAGCTATAGGGGGACCTTTTATATATATATATTGGGTTAGTATCATTTAAGAATTATAAAAAAATTAAGAACTATTAGGAACTCTAAACAACCAAACATTTTTTAACTTTTTTTACATACTAACATTATTTAAGAGTAATTTTATCATATTTTATATAAAAAAAATTTGATTACATATATTAATCACAAGTTCACATATGTGTAAATTTATGTACTAAGAAATTTACATAGGTGTAAAACAAAACATATAAGTGCATAAAAACTAATTTTAAAAATTGTAATCGTAAACACAGATATAAAAAGTGATAAAGCTACACTCAAATAAACTTAACACACAAATTTTTTTATAAAAACATTAGTTTTCAAGGGTTTCTTCAAATTCTTAAATAATTTAATAGTTTTATAATGATACTCATCATATATATATATATATTAATCAAGATTAACACTACAAAATCTAAAATTACTAAGAGTACGAAAGTTGAGTGGGGGGCTATACCCCTGACTTAAGCTTCTGTCCGCCACTGTTACTGCTCCAACAATTGTGCGTAGGAAATATAGTGAGTGTAAGCACAAAAAACGAACCAACGAGGCAAACACCAACCAACGTCACCACCTCTTAGATACTAAACCAACGATCCAAACTGACGCACATATACTACAAACCTAGAATTTGAAATGCGCGGCTCTTGTAAGTTGTAACATGATATAAGAAAAAATTATGCTTTGAGAGTGACTTGTAATTTAGTGCAATGATGAATGGTTTTTGTACCTTGTTGTTCTAAGACGTGTTGTTCCGGACACGCAAGCCGACTCACGTCAGACCGTCCCAGACCCATCACATGAGAGATAAATCAGGCTCACTCAGTGGCAAGGTGATTGGTGCTTAGGATCGGTTTCGAACCCACGAGCTCTAGGTTATTGTTCCAAGTCTTAATCCTCGAGGGTTTACATGAGAGGGTCTCATTAATAAAACATGGTATACTTATAATTAAATAATACCTCTCATCCAACCCTCTATTTTATGTAATATGTGTTTTATTATTTAAAGAGTGAAATAGAGTGTTGTGAGTGAATAGTTTTTTATATTTTGGTAAACGCAATGATTTCACTGTATATTAGAAAAACTATTGTTAACCTTCTATAACTTTTTAATATATTTTGAAAGTGCTTGTGAGTGGAGAAAAGAGAAAATATAAAAATAAATGTATAAAATTATTAATAATTAAAATGAAGAGAGTAAATGTAGTAAGTTTTAGGTTTTAGTATAATTTTTGTTTAGAGATAGAATGTGGGCTGAGTATGCTAACTTTTACTTGATGTCGTTTGGTCCATAGAACGTGGAATATTTAATAATTTATAATTATATAGCTTTTACATATTGTCGCACTTATATAAAAATCTATTAACCTATAGCCGACACGAAAAAGTGGAATCTAATTTGCGTATTTAGAGGAAATTTTACAAAATAAACATGTTAGGTGAATTATATTCCATTTAAAAAGAAGAAAAACTTTAATGTGGGTTATAATAATTGGTGAGTTTGATCAATTTGTTGATTCTTTCACACTTTACCGTCTACTTAAAAAAAAGTTAACTAACATACAGAAAATCTACATAATTTAATAAAAAAAATAAATTAGAGACACATGCTACTTGAAGATTCGTTCATATTCTAAATTTTCCGTTCAAATTATTTTTCTATTTTTAATGGAAACATATTTATGTTAGTATAATTAAAAGATTTCAATCTATCATTTAGTCAAACAACTGATTAACTAAATTATAGAGACTAGGTATTTATGTAAAATAATCAAAGTATTTATATCTTTAATGAAATCATATATATATACACACACACACACACACTAGTTTTTATCCCCTGTATTACGGAGGTTGTTTTATATTATTTGTTTCTAATATTTATTTATTTATTTATTTATTTATTTTTTGAATGTTTATTTTTTTATTGTATGAAAGTTAATAATATACTTATGGTTTGATGATAAATTGTTTCACAAATAAATGAGATGTTATAACCCGGTTTAAAAGCTATATGGGTTTGATGAGACCCAAGATTCATTTATTTTTTTATTATAAATTTGGTTTTATTAATTATAAATAATATATATATTTTTTAAATAAATCATATATTAATTTTTAGTATGTCCCTACTTTATAGGATTTTTATATAAAATATTTGGTGAGATTGGTTTTTAATTTAATGAGATGTTATAACCCGTTTAAGAAATATCTGGGTTTGATGAGACCCATACCCGTGAATTCGGGTCAAATGCATGAGAAGCCTCCATTTAAAAATCAAGCAAATCTGGTGACTCCAAAAAAGGAGGAGCGACCACATCGCGACACGTAGGATTTTTATGTTTTCGTTTATATATATTATAGATATTTTTAATTAAAATTTATTTATATATATTTTTTAGTATAGAAGATGAATGTGGTAAAATTCAGGTGAACAATAGTTTTAGATTTAATATGACAAATACAAAAAAATAATGAATACATTACAACTTTTTTGTCACATATGTATCCAACCTTCATGGATCCATGGAGTTTACATCCCATATCTCTCGAAACTGTAAAACAAAAGCGTGTTTTATTGATGCTAATTTAATATGTTATATATATAAGAGTGAGTTAACGTACAATAATCGCTTAATGGACATTATGTACGCGAAATACGTTCGAGGTTAAAAACACTAAAACATTCAAGTTAAATCCCATCCTAAAACACTAAAGGTTAAACCTTTAAACGTTCAGGAAAAGAAACTTAAACGTTCAGGCTTAAATCCTGATACATTCAAGGTTAAAACCCATCACTCAAAGCTCAAAATTGATCGATTGAAGCTTCAAATTGATGATTAATTAGATCAATTTCAAGGTTAATTGAACAATTAGGTTCAGCAATTTCAGTTGGTCAATTTGATTAGTCGATATGTGAACAACTCGTGATGGAAGATGATGGTGTTCACAACGGTACCATCTATGGTCGCGATGGTGGACGGTGGACATAATCGTTGGACGGTGAAGAATTGCTGAACAGTGATGGTAAAGGTGGATGGAATCGATGGGGGCATCGATGGACAAAGACTGGCTCGCCGTTGTTGTTGCTCGCTATTCTGATTGGAGAACCCTAGAACGCTAATTGAAATCGATGTTCCACAGCCTCGCGTACATAATGTACGATAAATGATTATTGTATTGGATTCTTATATATATATATATATAATATTGCCATTTATAACGAAAAATCTTGTCATCTTTTATTAGAATTTGTTAATCCATTAAAAAATACTAGTATAAATGCCCGCGCGTTGCTGCGGGTGCATTCAAATTATCCCCGCGTATTAGTTTACAGTGTTTGATATGGTTTGTAATGGTTTATCAGTGCAAACATGAGCAATTAAATATTAGGGATTGATGTAATGAGAAGAAAGGTGAAATTGTGGTGAAGGTCGGTTGGAACGGACTTGTTTGGTATATGGATAGATATTCCATATTTTATAAAGGTGAATAAGTAGTACATCAGCCCTTTGTTTTTTGCATTTTTCATTAAATTGATTGTTGTTACTGTCGTGTTTAGAACCATTACACCGATGTGATGCTACATAAGTAACTAATGCTAATATTATGAGACTTTAAGATGCTAGTATTGTGGATAATAACTTATAATAATTATCATAATTACTTGAACCCCACTAATGGTAAACCTTTGAGCTTCCTCCAACTTCATTAAGCAAAGGACGTAGGAGTAATTTTGTAAGTTGACGAAGCTTTATCAAGTTGCACCAGACGCTTTAAGATTGAATCCAAGTGTTGGCAAATTACTTTTTATGCCCAATTATGAAATGTCTCTTTTGCCCTTGTCATATAATTGTGAAATTACATATAGTGCCCATCACTCTTCCTTTGTATAATGACTAGCATAAGTGCCCGCACGTTGCTGCGGGTTCACGCAAGTTATCCCTTCGTATTGGTTTGTAGTCTTTGATGTGGTGTGTAATGGGTTATAAGTGCGAGCGCACCGTCGCATGTGAAAATGGTTTGTTGGATTTTTTGTGCGGGGGTGCTCACTAAAATATCGTATGCATATATATATATATATATATATATATATATATTGGATGCATTGTGTTTTGTGAAATATTTGTTAATAAAATAGGTTTGCGGGTTTTGTGATTTTTAACAAACATGTAAACAAATTATGAATGCTGATTAAAACATAAAAAATGTCAAAACCCAACTTCATCATTTCTCACCCAGAATGCCACCAATACACTTTTTCATCAATGATGCCGTCTTATGGAACTCTAGTATGCCGATCATTCCATTTGATATTTTTCTAATAAAACAATAACATGTTTTAAATAAGTACTAAAAATAAAATAATAAAAGTTAAAGAAACCAATCTTCAAAAAAAGAAATTATGTGTCTAAATGAAACTCTCTTTATTTCCTAACTTTGTGATTTTATACACAATGCGTGTCACATGACCAAGATCTACAACCCGTGATACATTTCTCCCAACAGCAGCCATTGTTGTCTACACGAGTAACGAAATCTTTAAATGAAAACTCAAACTTGTTTCCATATAATAAATCATTTTTATTGCATTAGTAGGAAAATTACTTTCACAAAAGTTACTTGATCATCTTCATTAATAAGAACATGATTTTTGTGTGTTTGTAGAATCTTTTTTCAAGACACCGCATTCTAGTAGCAAGTTATTGATGATAGTAACTGTTTTTGATTTATAGGATAGAAACTATTATGGTATCAACATGATGATGCAACATGTTATTATATTGATACCTACACAATATCAACAAAATCGTAAGTACAACTTCAAATTAAAATTAGCTACCGCAATCAATGGTTATTACGAGTGATAACTTCAAATTAAAATTAGCTACCGCAATCAATGGTTATTACGAGTGATAAGTTACTCGTGTTCTATAATTTCATTTATGGTCTTCAAAAAAGCTGCAATGAACTCCACCTACACACACACACACAAACAAACACACACACACACATATATATATAATTGACGCGATTTGCTAAAAAAATGTGTCACATTACTCAATCCGTCCATAGAAGTACCCAAATCTATCACGAGTGAGGTATGATGAAAACACGAAAAATCTAACAATTCAAAGTGTTATATAAACTTTTGTGTAATTACAAAAGTACTTTAGAAATGTAAAAACTTGATAGCTATTTAAAAGTAAAAAAAGAAATTTGGAAATTTTGATTTTTAAACTAATTTACTAATATAATGTAGAGTATTAAACTAATATGCCCCCTTAATGTATTTTTATTTACAAATAATTTACGAAATACTTTGTAGCTATATACAAACCTACATTGTTTATGAAGTAAGTTTAGCTCTCTACCATGTTGGAGATTTTTATGCGGCAGGTATGGGGGAACTAACATAAAATTAATAACGAAATAAACTATAACTGGTTCAAGTTCGCTTTATGCATACAAGATTAAACAAAAGATAAACAACAAATACTAATACCAAAACAAGGTTTAATATCCTTTCACGGCTTACATTAATCGTTAATTGTCTCAAACTCGAATATACATGCCGGGTTTTCAAAACAAATGGCACATATTTGCTTATCCAAAAGATAATAGCAACTTGCAAGAGCCTTAGTACCGATGCGTGTATGATTAGTCACCTGCCTTAGTTGCTGGATGAATACAAAGAAAATGACTATTAGCAACGCTACTGTTTTAGTCACGAAACCAAAGATGGCTAGAGCTGCGTAAAACATAAGTTCCTTTATGAAACTTTCATCAAAGTTTTAAGCAAACTTTAATCATGAGTGAACTATCTACTTTTAATCAAAAGAGAAGTTGGACTTTTATACCAAGTATTGTTTGCTTGAGGAAAATAAATGGTACTATTTCAGTTTGCAAACACGTTTGATTAGCTAAATGGGTCATATTTCTTGTCGGGATGATGGATTGATGGCTAGTTGGGTAAAACTTAGAAAGAAACAAAAAACACAAAAGAAGCAAACTAAAAACATAGAACAAAAACATAAAAATAATTCTTAGTTATTAGGTGTAAACTATTAAATTGATACCTTTTTAAGATGATCCATTTTAACCGTAACTAATTTGGCTTAGGACATGTTCTAACCCTAACACATTATGAACCATCGACGTTCTTACCTTCACATTAGCTTTTTTGCATAGCTCAACTGCATCTTTCACATTCGGCATACATGGATCTCGTATATTACAATTATGCCACATGTGTCAAAAAATTCCAAACAACATAATATATAAACTTAAATAAAAGAAAATAAAAATGAAATCTAATAATTCCTTCTTCAGATTAATAAGCACTCACCTAAACATGCACAATAAACAATAAGATGTGTTAACTATATGCTCGAAAAATAATGTTTCCCGACAAAATGATATAAAATCACATTTGTATACCTTTGATGGATCACTGCGTATTTCCTTTGAGTTGTTATCCCATATGAGGGATATCACATTTAACATCTGTGCCGATTGACCTGAATTTTTGTCCCAAATGTATGTATAGATTGGAGGAATGGGTTTGATCTAAAGATTTTGATCACCAAAATGTTGTCATAAAAATTTTTATGACTTCAAACTATAACGGGTCAAACAGGTAGTACATTTGAGGGTGAGAAAACTGGAAATGGCGTGACAAGTATAAGTATAACGATTAAAACCGTTTTGTGACGATTCCGCTTACATGGATAACAAATAATGTGAAAATTATTAGTATAATTGATTGACACATTATTGAAAATAATTGATCACAAATTATGAGTATAATAAGTAAAATTCGTTTTTTTTAGCTTTGTTATGTTCGTTCATGTGTGTTTGCTCGTTTACGTTCATGAAACATTTGTTTATACTATAACGAACGAACATAAACGAGCACGAACCAAAAAACGTAGTTGTTTAATCGTTTGTGCTCGACCATTTGTTATGTTGAAATTAAAAAAATGGATCACTAACATGTTCCGTTTGTGTATGTTGAATTTGTTTATACGATCCTACTTATGGGTGTTTCATTATAAGCTATACATTCATGATTTTACACATTTGAACCGTTACAATATAAAAAACTTAAACAAACTTGTTTTTAACTTCCATCTCGTATGGTCACCAAAGAATGTTACCTCATAGGCATTAATGTCCTTAAACTTTTGTTCAGCTCCTGGTTCTATGTGAAAACATGATAAAACTATATGAGAATCTTATTGTTTAGTTTTAAGCTTGTTATTAATACAAAGTTATTAAATTAACAATTTAGATGTTTTACTCTTGGATGATAACTCCTTGCAAGCTTCCGTTATAATACATGAGAGACCCCGCTAAATTCAACTTCAATCATTGCAAATAGTTTACAACTTATAATAATCATAATTACTTAAACCTCTCACTAATAAGTAGTTAAACCCTTAACTAAATGGTAAACCTTTGAGCTTCCACTAACTTCAATAGCCAAAGGAGGTAAGAGTAATTTCGTAAATAAATGAAGTTTCATCAAGCTACACCAAACACTTTAAGAACAGATCTAAGTATTGGCAAATTACTTTTCCTACCCAATTATGAAATGTCTTTTTTGTCCTCATGTAATTTTGAAATTGCCATCGTTGTCCATAACCGTGCTTAATAATATAACACGCTCGTGGCGGGTGTAAAAAACTAAAAATACAAAGTTTTTAAAAATACAGAAAACACATTTTATAATTTCAAAATACTACGTAAACTACAAATAAACCTGTTTTTTATATAGGCACTAAAGATGTGACAAGTGTCGTATAATGAATAACTACAGTACCCTTAACACACCGACATTGTACATAAGACTACAATAACACTTATTATAATTTTGAAATTAAATTTTACGTAATAGAGCATATTAAAAGCATACTAAAAATAATTACAAGGCGAATATAACTATCAGTAGTAGTAGTAGACATAGCCAAACCCGAGTTTTACCAGTTGCTTGTATCTACATCAAACCCTTTGCGAAACCTCGAGTATGGTCGTCATAATTGAACTCAAAGCAAGTGTGAAGCGGGGTTGTAAGGCCCCGTTCCCGGTAGCCCTACTTTAGCGTCGGATTTACTCATAAACACAGTTCTACAAATCAGAGTTTATTAAAACCTTTCGCGGAATATAAAACAACAATCATTTATTATGAAACATTCAATCTTTCCTTTTTAAACCATAACGTAAAACCACATGTTTAAAACATCATTTCTTCTATCATCAGATGCCAGCCGCTCAATCCATTCCATGTGTCATCCTCATGCCATCTCGATAAACATGTATACCTGCGTGCATACTAAAAGTCAGCTACGCTGAGTGAGTTCTAGTTAATCGGCGACATACAATACATACACATATCATACATACATACATACATATCCGAAGATACATATTCATACTTAACCAATTACCCTACTACCATACATAGATACATATCTACAATCACTAACCCTGGTCTACCGAGAGTACGATCATAGTACGCTGCCTATACCTATACTCAAGGTTGTGAACGCGTAAAAGGTCCGTAGTCCTTACCTATGTTCATCAGTTATGGTATGTGCAAGGTCCGCAGTCCTTCCCTATACCATCCTATATTGACAACACGTACAAGGTCCTCAGCTCTTCCCTATGTTGCAACCTAAACCATAGCACGTACGAAGTCCACAGTCCTCCCCTATGCTACCACAACACAAATATAGCACGTATAAGGTCCACAGTCCTTTCCTGTGCTGACGCCTATCTACATTACGTATAAGGTCCGCAGTCCTTATCTATGTTGGCGTCTATCTCCTATAACACGTATAAGGCCCACCGTCCCTATCTACGTCTACATCTATCATCTACATCACGTATAAGGCCCGCAGTCCTTAACTACGCCATCACCAGCCGAGTCTATGTCCAACAGAAGTTAAAGGGATTCGCCATCCTAACTTACTATGTCAAACGTAGGTCTCACATACCATTAGTGTACCTGTATACACATACTTCACATATAAAATAATTACATTATAGCATAAGAACACTCTAGGCGTTCTTTACATCATTCATTTAACAACCATACCCCTTGTCGATACGTGCAATACCTGAAGATCGTTCACACCCCAACAAGTGTTCATTTTTAATGTTCATACATCTTCCATATATAATATTCATACCTTTATTTATAACTTGATAGTACGCGCAATATCCGAAGACTGTTCACGTACAAGACAAGCAATCATTCATATTTATCACATATATCACATATGGCATACACTTATCACTTAGGATAAATGTATTAACAACACATCGAGTATGTACACAGCCCCGAAAACATAACAAGGAAGTGGAGCTAGAAACTTACCTGAATCCTGCTACGTTCACCGATAGTAGTTAATCCTTTCTTTAGCTGGCACGGCTAACTGTATAATGATTACACATATCAATTAACTACTACTATCTATATCGCGTTTCTAGTCTATTTACAACCCTCAACGAACGGGGGTTCGGGGGCAGCGCCCCTGATAGCGGGGTTCTAGGGGCGGCAGCCCCTAGCAGGGTCCAAGGGGCAAAGCCCCTGGCTGGGGTCGAACTGTCTTAACACATTTTCACTGCCTAATTTGTTGGCTAATTCGTTATCAATTCACTGTCTAATTCGTTACCAAATCCTCCTTCATTCGCTATAACGAATGGCCTAGTTCGTTATCTCAATTACAACGAATTGAGTCTGATTCGCTAACTGATTCATTACCTTATCTTCATCTGATTCGTTACCCAGACACAGCTTAATTCGTTATCTGAATTATGACGAATGGTGAGTAACGAATCGCTTGATTCGTTATTTGAATCATAACGAACTAGGTAGCTAATTCGTTATCTTGACAGAACGAATGGGCGAGTAACGAACTACCTGATTCGTTATCTTAATTATAACGAATCATCTAGTTCTTATCCAGACTTTGACTCAAGGGTCAAAGTCAAAATCGTCAAGAACAATAACAGTCAACATATCTTAGATCTGCAATTAAACCTTCAATTCTTAACGAAATATCATGATTTGGTATCATTGGAATCGTCTATGCAGCGCCTACAAACCCTAACCATCAAATCGGCCAAACATCCATGTTTAAGGGGTGCGATTTGTGCATCTAGTTACGAGTTATATTATGTTAACAATTAACCTATCAAATGCTAATCAAATTCAGTAAGGTTTGTTTCATTAGATTCGTTTTAATCATACTAACACAGATCTATGATTTCCCAAACCAAACCAAACCTATATGAACGATTTCTAAATATAAATGTACCTTAAATGATACGTTCTACAAACACGAGCTGGTATTGATGTTGTTTAGGTTTGACATGACGATCTAGCACCAACGAGCTCGGGTTTTCAACTTTGAATCTAGGCTCTGGTCAAAGGATGGTGTGTGTGTTTCTCAAGGTGTAGACTATGGTGTAGTGATAAAAATGGAAAGGATTAGGGTTAAGGGGTTTTTATACTCTCTTAAGCCCATAGACCTAAGACCCATCTTTCCTTTTTGATCCATCTTTAATTCTATTAACCAAGCCCGCTACCCCTTAAGCTTTATTATCATGTTATTATCATTAACCCACTAACTCGAATACTTCACCCGACGCAAATATTATATTAAATATTATTCTAGAATTTTCGGGATGTTACAGGGGTGTAGCAAAAAATTGATCGATTCGTTCACCAACGCGACCTGCACGCGCAAATATATTAAATATTTATAACCTGATAGTACACGCAATATCCGAAGACTGTTCACGTACAAGACAAGCAATCATTCATATTTATCACATATATCACATATGGCATACACTTATCACTTAGGATAAATGTATTAACAACACATCGAGTATGCACACAGCCCCGAAAACATAACAAGGAAGTGGGGCTAGAAACTTACCTGAATCCTGCTACGTTCACCGATAGTAGTTAATCCTTTCTTTAGCTGGCACGGCTAACTGTATAATGATTACACATATCAATTAACTACTACTATCTATATCGCGTTTCTAGTCTATTTACAACCCTCAACGAACGGGGGTTCGGGGGCAGCGCCCCTGATAGCGGGGTTCTAGGGGCGGCAGCCCCTAGCAGGGTCCAAGGGGCAAAGCCCCTGGCTGGGGTCGAACTGTCTTAACACATTTTCACTGCCTAATTTGTTGGCTAATTCGTTATCAATTCACTGTCTAATTCGTTACCAAATCCTCCTTCATTCGCTATAACGAATGGCCTAGTTCGTTATCTCAATTATAACGAATTGAGTCTGATTCGCTAACTGATTCATTATCTTATCTTCATCTGATTCGTTACCCAGACACAGCTTAATTCGTTATCTGAATTATGACGAATGGTGAGTAACGAATCGCTTGATTCGTTATTTGAATCATAACGAACTAGGTAGCTAATTCGTTATCTTGACAGAACGAATGGGCGAGTAACGAACTACCTGATTCGTTATCTTAATTATAACGAATCATCTAGTTCTTATCCAGACTTTGACTCAAGGGTCAAAGTCAAAATCGTCAAGAACAATAACAGTCAACATATCTTAGATCTGCAATTAAACCTTTAATTCTTAACGAAATATCATGATTTGGTATCATTGGAATCGTCTATGCAGCGCCTACAAACCCTAACCATCAAATCGGCCAAACATCCATGTTTAAGGGGTGCGATTTGTGCATCTAGTTACGAGTTATATTATGTTAACAATTAACCTATCAAATGCTAATCAAATTCAGTAAGGTTTGTTTCATTAGATTCGTTTTAATCATACTAACACAGATCTATGATTTCCCAAACCAAACCAAACCTATATGAACGATTTCTAAATATAAATGTACCTTAAATGATACGTTCTACAAACACGAGCTGGTATTGATGTTGTTTAGGTTTGACATGACGATCTAGCACCAACGAGCTCGGGTTTTCAACTTTGAATCTAGGCTCGGGTCAAAGGATGGTGTGTGTGTTTCTCAAGGTGTAGACTATGTTGTAGTGATAAAAATGGAAAGGATTAGGGTTAAGGGGTTTTTATACTCTCTTAAGCCCATAGACCTAAGACCCATCTTTCCTTTTTGATCCATCTTTAATTCTATTAACCAAGCCCGCTACCCCTTAAGCTTTATTATCATGTTATTATCATTAATCCACTAACTCGAATACTTCACCCGACGCAAATATTATATTAAATATTATTCTAGAATTTTCGGGATGTTACAGGGGTGTAGCTAAAAATTGATCGATTCGTTCACCAACGCGACCTGCACGCGTTGCACAACATGGGCTTATCGGGAGGCCCGTTTTCATCATAAAGGGTGTGCCTGGGAACAATCAATAATCATCATATATTCATTCATACTACCCAATTAATTGCATTTGAATACGGACGTATCATAAATGTTACCATGAACACTAGTTAACGGATTAGCATACTGTTGGAAGTGGTTGGCATTTCTCGCGGAAGGATAATGACTTGGAAAATGTTATTGGAAAAATCCAAAAGAGAACCAAACTTTAAACTTCAAATTTTCATTAAACACATTCACATGAATTTTCCCGCCCATAAAAAATCTGCTTCTGGCCCGTTTCCACGTCACACTAATCCGAGCAATTTTTCAGTTTTCTTTACCATTTGTTGGTTCAACACTCCTACCAATCTGTTAGGCAAAAAAATAATATAACCATACTAAATTTTAATGGACTACTAAATTTTAAAATGAATATACCAACGTACCAACAAAACAAAGTAAACTAATCAACATAAATGAATGTAAACGAAAGAATATAAATGAACGTTTAAGAACATAAATAAATGATCATGGCATGTGTTCATGTGTGTTCATTAAACTAAATGAACGATAAGTTTTTTTTGTCATGTTTGTTTGCTTACTAAATAAACGAACTTCTCGCTGAACGATTAACTAAAAGTACGGATTGTTTTACAGGCCCAGTCAGTATGACAAACCGTTTCGACCCGTTAACCAACCCATTTGACCCGCCTATTTGGTATCGTATGAAAAACTATATGGAAAGCATTTCAATCAAAGTCAATGCATTTAAAGTAATGCAGAGATAAAAAGGCAAAACGATAATTTAGATTGAGATTAATAAAATAAGGGGTCATGTGAAGACATACCAGCATTGCGGCTTTGATGAACCTGATGTCTTCTGTGTTTGTAGCTCGTTTTGAACTTGTTCAAAAGTTTTCAATCATTACATACAAAAATGAAAAAAAAAAGAAAAAAAGGATAATTTTGCTTGAGTTTAGCTTCAATGTGCATCTCAATATCATTTTCTTAGTTTTAGTTGTTTCAGCTACAGAAGGAGCAAAAGTTGTTGACTTTTGTCAAAACTTGTGTTCATCGATATAAACAACAATATCCTTAAATAAAAACAAGTAAATAGATTTAGTACATGAATTACCAAAATGTTGATGTGGCATAAGTTTACGTGTACAAGGTCCATCTTAGATGAGACCTAACTCCATTCAAATAACAAAATTGATTAAAATCCAAAATCTAGATAAATTTATTAAATAAAAAGTGTACTATATTAAAGTATGTATACACAAAACAAACTTCTCATGGATATAGTCTTCAAAATATAAGTGTTTTTTTACAAGTCAAACATTTGATAAGAAAATAATGCGATAGGTACTCATCCGGCACCAATGACACTTCTTAATTAAAGCTTTTACATTAGCTTTTATAGTCGATAAAACCTATATATATAATACAAACAATTATAACTATAACAATGTGAATTATAATAATGCGACCATGAAACCACGCTTCAATACCATACATCTTAGATGCAATATCATTCAAGTTATTAAACGAACCATAAAAATACAAAAATAAATTATTAACTAACATATCATAGAAGCGCGTCTTTTGGGTTATCACTAACAAATTATAAAATTACATAAACCAAGTGTTCAACCAAGTGCTTCCGTTGGCACGTCAGCCGGAGAACATAACACATGTCAGTAGCAACAGAGAATGTGTACATACAAACATTTGGAAAGGAAGAAAGATATATTAGGAACACTAACCTCCATTAAGGGACTGAGAGGTGAGTGAGGAATTGTGAGGGCAAACAGGCCATACTTAAACCATAGAAGAAAAACCGCCAGCCATTTATTGCTGCCTTTGATTCCACGATGATTAAGGGTTTTTGATTTTGTATTGCATTTGAAGAGAATGGATGGGAACTGGGGGAACGGAATTGAATGAACAATCAATTGAAACTCAGATAGATTGGAGATGCATTGAAGATGAAATCACTACACACTCACTCGTTAATCAATTTTGTCATAATTTTATTATAATATATAATAACAATATCTATTCAAGGTTGGTTACAAAAAAATTTTGAATTGTAATTTTAAATAAATAATTTGAAACTTCATTAAGCTATACCCAAAGCTTTAAGAACTAATTAATTGAACCACTCAATGGCCTCATCATTTTTTGCACCCCCTTTAAATTAATAGGATGGAACCAATTGTTTTAGTGTGTCTAACTGTTGAAATGTCCTTAATTAATAGATGCATAAAGATGTGAAGTTAGTGGGTTTTTATTATTTAGTGTTTTTAATATTTTACCCTCTACCATCTTTCCATTAATTAAAAAACCTTTTGCATCATAAAAGGATTGAAGAGTAATTTAAAAAATAATGAGGTTTTATGAACTTGTACCAAACGCTTTAAAAACAAAATGAGGTATTTACAAATTACTTTTCCTGCTCAATTATGAAGTTACCATTTTGTCCTTATCATGCAATTGTGAAATTACGATGGTCGTCCTTCACTCCTCCTTAATAATATAATATAAATACAGACATATAATTAAGTAGTACATTTTTTTAACTAAACAAACGGTGATATGGGTTAGATTACGTGAACCATGATACATATATTATTCACAAAAGCAATCCCAATAGGCTCATGAAACGGTACTGACCACATACGTCATATCGATTGATCATGTCAATCGTTTTTATATTCTATAACATTAATAAAAAAGTAACATTTCTATTTAAATATTTTGCTCCATATGTTAAATGAATAAATGATATGATTGAAATAACAAAAATTGGCATTTATCATCTTTAATTTATTTGTTTTGTATTAAAATGGAAATAGAAGGCTTCATAAATCATGAATTATGAAATGTCATTTTTGTCCTTGTCATACAATTATAAAATGACCTAAGCAAAAGGATAAAAGAGTAATTTCATAAACCATGAATTATGAAATGTCTTTTTTGCCCTTGTCATGCAATTATGAAATGACTTTAGTGCTCATCACTCTTCCTTTATATATAATATATAAATATAGATATAGATATAGCAACATTTTGGTTGGTATTCATAGTCCTAAAGGCTATGTTATCAAATCCCTAATTTTTAGTTTCCAAAATATGTTTATTAAACTTTCACAAACATAATAGTTATTTTCTAACTTATGTTAATTGTTTTTTTAAACAGTTTTTATATTGTAATTTTGTCAACTTTGTTCTATTGTTCCATTAATCTCAATATTGGTAACATGGTCACTAATGTTTCTTTAAGAACTCTTTTTTGCTGTGAAGTCATAATGACCACACATAGAAAGTAAATCTAACAATCATTTTGTTATTATGATTCTTTTATTGACAATGGCTAGGGTTTAATGACTAAATGCTTCCTGTTTGTCTGTCTGATATATCGTGTGCATCTACAAAGGGAAGGACATATATATTAATATTAATGTTTAGCTTGTGTAATGGTTGTTTCGGCAGGTAACTAAAAACATTGAAGGATGAAACCAGGTGAAACTCTTTGAAAGCCGTGTTTTGATTCAACCAGATATACGTATACATGTTGGATTGTTAACACTAATGAATAAGTATATAATTTGTTATAGTACGAAGAAGTGGACGAAATGCACTTTGCAAATTTCAAAACGTAGATGATGATATACATATTGTATTATCCATCTATTTTACAAATTTCCAACACTACCAAAAGTGTTTTTAAAATTCCAACACTACCAAAAGTGTGCTTAGTTTAGTCTAAACTTTACACTATCATCTTTTTCCTTAGCTCAAATCGCCTCAACATTTCCTTATTACATGCTTCGAACCTAGAGAAATAGTGTATAGAGAGTATGATAAGTGGAGAAAAGGGAGGTTGTTATCCATTGATATGTATGTATGTTATAAGCACAAAAATGCACTATATATAGGCTAACAAAGTTAATGGAAACATAATGACACATGGGAGTTAAGAATATAGAAAGTCATAATAATAATAATAATAATCTATAATAATAACATATGTAAACATAACCTTTTGTTTTCTAAAGGATTGAAGAGTAATCTTATAAATTGTGAAGCTTCGTCAACTTGTACCAAATGCATTAAAAACGTATCGAGATGGTGGCAAATTACTTTTGTTGCCTAATTATGAAATGTCTGTTTTACCCTTGCCATGCAATTATGAAATTACTTTTGTGCCCATCACTCTTACTTTATATATAATATAGATGCTACATAAGTAACTAATGCTAACTGTCACACCCCAGCCTATGGTGGAAATGTCGGGGGCGTGAACCGATTGTCACAGCTCTAAAGGTACTACCATGAATTATTAAAGCGACAATATCTAATTAATTTATTTGTTAGCAAACAACATTTAAATACAACAAAAATAAAGAAAATTACAAGTACAAAACCAACTATTCCTGTATATGTTTATTATCCTAAAGTCATCTCTACGTGAGCTTCTGTCCGATAAGCAATCCAAATCTATAACCTGCAAATGCGTACAAAATATATATTTGTCAACAACACATGTTGAGTGAGTAGATCACCAGTTTTGACACAAACAAAATGGTAATATATAATGATATAAATGAATAATAAAATAGGCAAAACTGTTATCTGTGAGTATAAACAATGAAATCATTAACCAAGTAATGAGTGTCGGTGAAACCATTGCCAATGCGATCGGGCTTCGGCCACTACGACGGTCGTATGATCATACTATAATGAGATTATGTTGGACCTCTCCGAATGCGATTCAAGTAAGCAAGTAAGCAAATAGCAAGTAACATGTAGTCATTCAATTGACACACAACACAAAGATCACAGTTTGCGCTTGAGAAATAATAAGATAAATAATTTGATAAATGGTACGCAAGTGTCCCCAAAACATTTGAAAACAAGTAAAATAGGGGAGTGATTACTCACTTGATAGAGTAGAACAAACGATAATGAAACGGTGATAGAAACTAAGTTAAATGAGTCCGAGCTTCTCGGGATGCGATGACAAGTGTTCCTAGTTATTAATGATAATAAGATTAATTATAAATATATAACATATGTAAGGCCCCGTTACCGGTAGCCCTACTTTCGTGTTGGATTTACTCATAAACGCAGTTCTAAATATCAGAGTTAATTAAAACATTTGCGGAATATAAAAGCTTTCATAAAACATTTCATAACAAAACACATCTTGTCTTAAAACATCATTTTGTCTTTCAAAATAAACAAACATTAGACTTAAACGTCTTGAGTCTTCCGATGCCAGCCTCTTATTCAGTGCCACGTGTCTCTTCAAGCGAGCTGCCTCATCCTACTCACCTGCGTGCATACTAAAAGTCAGCTACGCTGAGTGAGTTCTAGTTAATCATACATTATACAATACACATAAACTTATATTCTTTCATTCATACTTTCATACTTTCATACTTTCTTTTCGTATTAACTTGCTTTCATATCTTACGTTATAAAGAGCATTACGCCCTACATTCCTCGAGTATTATTAGGGCTCGGTACCCTCCTTCCTCGAGTATTATTAGGGCTCGGTACCCTCCTTCCTCGAGTATTATTAGGGCTCGGTACCCTCTTTCCTCGAGTATTATTAGGGCTCGGTACCCTCTTTCCTCGAATATTAGTAGGGTTCGGTTCCCTAGTTCTCAAATATTAGTAGGGTTCGATTCCCTCTTCGTTACCATACAACCATACATCATACCTCGAGTATTATTAGGGCTCGGTACCCTTTTCGTAACCATACAACCATACAACCATCATTTCCTTCTTTTATTAACTTTATCACGTTCATACACATAAGCATACATATCATACTTACCTTATACATAGCGTTACAACCTGACAGTACGTGCAATATCCGAAGATCGTTCACGTACCATCAAGCAATCATTCATACATTTCACATTATCCACATAAGGCATACACTTATCTCTTAGGATAAGCGTATTAACAAACATATTGAGTATGCACACAGCCCCGAAAACATAACACAGAAGTGGGGCTAGAAACTCACCTGAATCCTGTTACGCTCTCCGTTAATCGTTATTCCCTTCTTGAGCTGTGCACGGCTAACTGTATAATATTTACATGTATCAATTAACTACTACTACTCATGTTGTATTTCTATCTTTATATAACCCACAACGAACGGGGGTCCGGGGGCAGCGCCCCTGGCAGCGGGGTCTAGGGGCGGCAGCCCCTAGCAGGGTCCAAGGGGCGGAGCCCCTGGCTGGGGTCGAGCTGCCAGGTTAGCTTGGAAAAATTTTATTTCCATTAACTGTCTTAACACATTTTTCATTAGGTTTTTCATTTATTTTCTAATTTGCTAATTCTAGCGAACTTATCATTAAGCGAACTTAACAATAAGCGAACTTAACATTAAGCGAACTTAACAATAAGCGAACTTAACATTAAGCGAACTTACTGTAAGCGAACTTAGTGTTAAGCGAACTTATCATCAGGCGAAGTTAACTTGGCGAAGTTACACCTTAAGCGAACTTATGCCAGGCGAAGTTATCAATTAGGCGAACTTAGCCTTAGGCGAAGTTATCAGTTAGGCGAACTTAGCCTTAGGCGAAGTTGTCAGTTAGGCGAACTTAGCCTTAGGCGAAGTTATCAGTTAGGCGAACTTAGCCTTAGGCGAAGTTATCAGTTAGGCGAACTTAGCCTTAGGCGAAGTTATCAATTAGGCGAACTTAGCCTTAGGCGAAGTTATCAGTTAGGCGAACTTAGCCTTAGGCGAAGTTTTCAATTAGGCGAACTTAGCCTTAGGCGAAGTTATCAATTAGGCGAACTTGCTTGCAGGCGAAGTTCGCCTGCAGGCGAAGTTCGCCTGCAGGCGAAGTTGTGCAGCAGCCCCGCTGTTCATCCTTAATCCCTAAAATCATCATCATTTTAACGTGAAACTCTTGGATACGATATTTAATCAACTCGCGATCAATCCTATGGTCGTTTTTGGATATGGTTTGACCCGAAAACACGTAAAGTTTGGACCTTTAAGTTCAAAAACGTTCAATACTAGTGTTAAGGGTTCATTAACCGAGCCGTTTCTCTTTTCGGGTTCATTACACTCGTATTTATCATCAAGTTTACAACTTTATGTTTCGTTTATACCCGATCTACTCTCGTTCTAAGTTTCAAGGCTAAACGTTAATAAAAACGTAATCTTTAAGATCAAAACGTACATTTTCGTGTTTGTTTGGCTTAGTCACGGACCCTAGATCTTGTATTTATCTTGCGTATTGAAGGATCTATCAAGAATCTCGTTTACTTGGTCTTGGATCTCACTCTCGCTCTCGGCCGTATATAGGTGTAAGTGTATGTGTGTGTTTTTGAGTATGTAGAGATTAAGATGGAATGAAATGAGGTTTAGGGTTTTATGGTGGTTTAGGGGATATTTATATCCCTTAAAGCCCATGGACCTAAGGCCCATTCTCATTTAACCCATCTTAATTAATCTAAGTCCATGATCCGTTCTTTACTCGAGATTAATTAATTAATAACGCGAAATCACTAAACGTAACTTTCTTTATTTAATATTATAAAATTTAGGATGTTACAACATAATTTAATAAATTAAGATTTCGATGTGATTTGTGTTATGATTGGGATTAAGATATTTATTGATTAATCTCTACGGTCATTGTTTTTAATAGTCTTATTAATTATAAATTCACCAATAATTACCCATGATAAAATATATAATTAAATACTTAAATAAATTAATTAACATAAGATTGTTTGAAGTAATAAAATTCTAAATTAAATAAAATAGTTTTATTTAAATATAAAGTGAGATACACTTTTAATTATTTGAATAAGTAAGATACTAATATAAATAAATCGATAATCATAATAAATATAATATGTAGTAATATATAAGTATTTTGTTTAAATCTTTTAAAGAAAATCTATTTATTTCGTTTACTAGATAGATAATTTTATATAAAATAAATAAAATTAAGTTTATAACGACGTTCAATGACGACAAAACGTGAACCAAAGTGTCCGGTTTAAAAAAAGAAAAATTAGGTTTCACTATTATTATTAAAATATACTTATAATACATACGTACGTATACACACACACACACACACACACATATATATATATGTATATGAACGAAAGTTTTTAACGAGACTTGACAAGAACATAAACTCCAAGATGTTGGCACCATTAAAATAATGTTTGATTTATATTTAATATTAATTATAATGCTTTATAATTGATTTAAACATTTAAAATAGTATTTAACAAAAAGAATTAAGAAAACAGTCTAGCTGGGTTTCGAACCTGCATCCCCCAGCCAGCTCAATGCCTTAAACATACACACCACAGTACCATGCGCACTGGGGTTTCTGGTTGCAAATCTAACACAAACAAAATTACAAATACAGTTAACCCGATTTCCCCCAAATTGAATATGAGCCCTAAAAGATCAATCGATAAATCTGAGACTAGTTTGTTGAATTAAACTTAGGGTTAAGGGTGAGTGAATCAAGACGAGCATATCAATATACTTAATTACCTAATACGATGAATGAAAACAGGTTAATCGGCGAGGACATAGTCGGCCATAAGAGCATTCAGATCACCATAATGAAAGCTGTTATAATCAAATTACTGATGTGGTTTAGGATGAAGACGCGTATAGGGTTGTATATACGGGTTTAATTGAATTATTGTGACCATATACATGTATAACGAAATTGGGGTTGAGTCGGCTAGGTTAAAAATGGTATAACGAAACAATTAGATCAATTTAACTCAATTGGAATGTCGGTGTGGCCGAACTTGGAAAGTACAACGTGAATATTGATTCAGTTTCCATGTTGATTGCGAGAATTAGGGTCCAAGCTAGGCAATTGGGTAAACGGGTTTGTTATACGAGTCACGGGTTTGGATCGGATAGTGGGTAATTGGGTAAAAAGGTTAATATATATATAAATTGCAGATCAGCCCCTGAACTAATGAGGTGAAAACGTAATGAGGTAATAGTTTTAGTTTGGGTTGAAATTGTATATGTTTCTAAGTTAATTATATATATTAAATATATATAATAAAAACATAAAATTAATATAATAATTTCTCGATAACGCGAAAATTTTCCGAACATAAAACGGGTCGGGTTACGGATATAATTTATGAATTTGAAAACCCGAGTGGTTACACTAACATTATGAGACTTTAAGATGCTAGTATTGTGGATAATAGTTAGTATAATTACTTGAACCCCACTAATGGTAAACCTTTGAGCTTCCTCCAACTTCATTAAGCAAAGAACGTAGGAGTAATTTTGTAAGTGGATGATGCTTTATCCAGTTGCACCAGACACTTTAAGAATGAATCCAAGTGTTAGCAAATTACTTTTTATGCCCAATTATGAAATGTCTTTTTTGCCATTGTCATATAATTGTGAAATTACCTCTATTGCCCATCACTCTTCCTTTATATATAATATAGATAGATAGATTATTATCATAATTACTTGAACCCCACTTATGGTAAACCTTTGAGCTTCCTCCAACTTCATTAACCAGAGGACGTAGGAGTAATTTCGTAAGTGGATGAAACTTTATCAAGTTGCTACCAGACGCTTTAAGAATGAATCCAAGTGTTGGCAAATTACTTTTTATGCCCAATTATGAAATGTATCTTTTGCCCTTGTCATGTAATTGTGAAATTACCTCTATTGCCCTTCATTCATCCTTTATATATAATATAGATAATTATAGCTAGTAAAATCATGATGTGCATCTTTTTCATTATTATGAAGAAATTGCGTGAGAATACACCATATATATATATATATAAATATTCCATTAGAAAGTATTATTTGAACTTATAAAACCATTTAAATTGATAAAATATAGTTTTTTTATGAGCTTAATCATTTAATTTCTATAGCTTAATTGTCTTTATTTTAACCACCTAGTGCATGACACGTGTTTTAAAGCTAGTTTCATTGTAAAACCCATCTTATTAACCAAAAATAAAGCTTGGCAACCCGGGTACATATATTGGCTAAATATTACCTCTTGTTCGCAGAAAATGCTAGTGACCTAACCCTCTATCAATTCCAGGGAAAACCACCACCTGAAGGCCCATTTATTGGACGTAATTTTAGACTCCAAGTCACAAGTCGGTTAACTTGAGGGACCAATACTGATAAGTCGGTTATGTTTCCTAATTACAATATGTTTCCTGATTGTCATGTAATTAGTTTATATAAACCACATTATGATTAAACATTGTAAAACATGTGAGGTGTAACCGAGTTAGGGTTCATCAAAGAGGAACAAATGAGATGCAACCAAGTTAGGGTTCATCAATAGTCAAACCATGTTAGGGTTTGATATATTGTAATATGTTTTTTGAATTATATTTTCTGATTAATATAAACGAGAGTTAGTCGTTTAGTTCGTGTTTATTTATCGATCAGGTCTTGAATTTGTAAAAAAGAGAAGTTCAAGAAATAGATAATCGAGTTGACGGATATCGACGACTAAGGAGTTACGAATCGGTGATTAGACTGCAAGTGTTTACCGGTGGCAAACATATAGTAGGTTGTTCATGCATTGAAAACTCATAAATAAGTTGGTTTTCGATCTGATTTGCAGTAGAAATAGCCGGTTTTCGGGGTGTTGCAAAGGGTTGTTCAAATCAGACCTAGGGCTGTTAAGTCTCCGGCGTGGCTAAGGAAGGTTCGACGACAACAATCGGATATGCTAGGGAAATTTGTTGTGGTAATTTTTCCGCTTTTGGGGGGTTTTGTTCTTGTTTTGCGATTAAACAAGGAGAAAAGGAATTGGATCGGATGTTCTTGAACCTGAATTGCGATTAACAACTGATTGGTTGTTAGACCACTCCCATTAGCAAAACATTAGTGGCTTATTTCACTATTTAATAAAAAATAAAAATAAAAAAGAAAACAAATAGATCAAACTAGTTTGCACCACCAAACCAATTTGCAAACTAGTTCACTGCCACATATCAAGATATCTATAGTCTTATTTTTAATTTATTTTTTCTTTTTCTTTCACACTAATTAGTTGTAACTATAATATTGATTTTCTTGAATAACTTTTAATATTTAAGTTTTTAAAAAAATTTAAAAACACAGTCTTGTCAGTTTTTTTGAACATATTGGTATAAATTTTATTAAAAACAGAGTTTGTAAAAAGAAATATATTTTTTAATATAAGATAAATATTAATCATTATCGTTTTTTAAATATTTTAAATCAAATATATATTGTTTATTTTTAGATAAATAAGTTATGTTTTATATTTATAGTCACTTTTAATAAAAATAAATTATAACTGTAAATTGTATTTATTTAATAGAAAATAGTGAGAGTTGGATTGCTAATGAGTGTAAAAGGTTTGGTTGGATTGAGTTGGGTAAGTGAAAGAAAGAAATTAGCTTTATAACAACAATTGGTTTGTGTTGGTTTGTAAATAAGGATACTCATTATTCACATTCACAAACCAACCAAACCCAATCTTTATTATAAAATTAATTTATCTCTCTTTCACCTATCCAACCCAAACAAAACCAAACTTTCCACTCTCATTACCAACCCAATCTTCAATATATATATTTTTTAAATAAATATAACTTATAGTTGTTATTTTTTTTATTAAAAGTGACTAGAAATATAAAAAATAATTTCTTTATGTAATATATAGACAATATATTTAACTTACAATATTTAAAAAAAAATTATGTTCATCAAACATACTCAATAAAGTAGACAAAAAATTACAATTGTAGCTTGAAATATAAAATTAAATTTATAGATGATACAAACATATAAATTGCTAAATTTTTGCCATAAATGCTCAACTAAATCATTCTTTAAAACGATATGATTTTTTCTATTGCGAAGTCGTGGTTGATGTCTATTTTACAATAAAAAAGTTTTTTAAACTCTATTTAAAAAAAAATTTTCCGGTGTGTTCAAAAAAAATATAAACAAGGCCGCATTTTTAGATTTAAAAAAAATTACTTACTAAAAGTTATTAGAAAAAATCAACATTATAGTTAAAACTATTAAAACTAATTAGTGTGAAAGAAAAATGAAAAATAAATGAAAAGTAGTCATTAAAATGTTGACATGTGACATTGATCGGGACTGCAAACTAGATTGGTGGGGTGAATCATTTTCTCAATTTCTTTGGTTTTTTGATTTTCTTTTTATTTCAAATAGTGAAACAAACCTAAAAAGGTTTTCTAATGAGAGTGGTCAGTGAAATAAACAGGGGTTTGTTTAGTTTAAAGGAAAAATAAAGTTGAACGCAATAAACAAAATTTATTTGCAATTTTGTGTGAGAGTTGGTTCTCGCACAACTTTTCTTTGGATTAATTGATTTTCGGCTAGCTCAAAATTCAAGAATAAGAAAGTGAAAGTTTGACCAATGCCACTAAGTTTTTTTGGGTTGAACAAACGGTTTCAATTCAGAGTTTATTTTTATGTGGATTGAACGAGTTATCTTCTGATCAAGGTTTTGATTTGAACGATGTGCTCGTGTTTTGATTCAAGAACAAAAGAAGATCAAGGAATATTAATGTTCGCTCGATCAGATGACAAGAATCGCAACCAAAGGAGCGGTTATGCGAGTTCATGAAGCCGATGGAATGGGGGGATAAGGTCATAAAGGAGGTCGAGTTCGGGAGAGCCAACTGAACGCAATTATGGATCAAAAAGAGTTCCGGGAGATCAAGAATGAGATGATGAAGACCAATATGGTTGTGAAAGCCAAGAAGGTCAAGATTGTATGTCAAATCAGACATGTTAAAGCAGACAAATTTGGAGACAAAGATCCACCTATTTCAAGTTGGAAATTAGAGGGTGATTGCTGGACGTAATTTCAGACTCCAAGTCACAAGTTGTTGAACTTGAGGGACCATTACTGACAAGTCGGTCAAAGTTGGGTATGTTTCCTAATTACAATATGTTTTCTAATTGTCACGTAATTATAATTGGTAATGTCTTGGCTAGCATGTTAGGTTAGTGTATTTAAACCACACTATGGTTAGACATTATGAAATGTGCGAGGTGTAAACGAGTTAGGGTTTATCAAAAAGGAACACATGAGATGCAACCGAGTTAGGGTCCATTAAGAGTCAAACCGTGTTAGGGTTTGAGATATTGTAATCGATTTTTGAGTTATATTTTCTTATTTATATAAACGAGAGCTAGTCATTTAATTCATGTTTATTTATCAATCAGGACTTGACCTATATGGTAAAAACCTTGTCTTGTGCAAGACACTTTGCCAAAAACGAGACTCGAACCATCGATCTTCTCTAGGGAAAATCACCCAGATACCACCAGAGCACTGCTCCATTCTTTTTGGTATATATATAAATATATATATATATATATAAATAAGGCATATATATTGAAACTATTAGATAGGAAGTTAGCTATGTTGTTATATGTATTATACTTTTTATACGTTTAATTTTCGTCCAAATAAAATATTTAAATGCTATCAACTTCTTTTAAATTCTTTATATTTTATTTATTATTGAGTTTTTATATTGTTAAGGAGAGAAGGGGCACCACTCGGGTACCTCTTTGGTGTACTTGTTAATCAACGAGGAAAGAATCCACCTACTAAGGGTACATAAGTTAGGCGGTGCGAGAGGGTACGATTACCTGATTAGTGAAGATATAAGAGTGTGTGCAAGTGGGCCCTTGATATTTACTTATCCAATCGTCTATCCTCTTTATAATTTTTATTTTTATAAGAAAATTGGTTTTAGAGTAACTGAGAGAAGTGTCGCATATGATTAAAGTGTTTGATGGTAGTTAAAAGTGTAAATGACATGACAATGTAAGATTGGTAGAACTTGGGGTACATGAGAAAAAACACCATTTCCCCCATAAATCTATAACAACATTACCCAAAACAAGAACACACGTAAACATAACTTATTCTTATAAAATCATAGTAATTCCATTTATTAACGTATATTGATGGTAAACAGACTCGACTACTCACCACCACTATCACTATGACATCAAGATAATAACATCCGAGTAAACAACCAACTTACGTACATTCAAAACAAGCAACAAAACACTTTAGTCTGAAGAAAAATGGACACTTTTGTCGGAGTTGATTCATGCAAAACTGTTTTGAGTGTTTTCTGACCTGCAATGATAAGAACAAAACCGCTCTATATGTCATAGATATACATTGGCCCAAATGAAGGTTAATGTGAATGTGAGATAACACACATCACACCACACCACACCACGTAAAAAGGCCATGCCCGATAAGATAGGCAAAACGACTTGTACTTACTATAATATTTTTCTTGTCGACCGTAGATCTTGAACTTCTCAAATGAGCGTGAAATCTTAATATGATAATTCATGAAGTTCAACAAAAATGATAATGAACTTTCGTTGTCAACATGTGCATGTTAACATACCAAAGGCTTCCCTTTTATAGGTAGTGTATCATCAAACGTTTTACTTGAAAACTGAAATGATGCAACTTATCATCAAAACGTTAGTGGTTATAACTGTCGGTGGTTATTCGGTTGCAAGTGAGGTAATTTCACTAGTAGGAAAACCCTCAACAATAACAGAACTTATGGTTGGATGCTATTAAAGAATAATTAAGAGTATGACCACTTCTTCTTTTACTGAGCACGTGGAAGATGGCATGACCACTTCCTCTTTTATTCTAGCACATAAATTGAAACAAACAAACACGTTGGGAATTTGTGACTTGTGAACTGCATGATGACTGGTTCAATGATGAGCTTGCATGGGTTTGAGATTGGCCTGCATGGTATTGGAGTGAGGCCCATTAGACCCGTAACAATCCACCCCACTCGGATTCACCTTGTCCTCAAGATGAAAATCCGGGTAATCTCGAGCGAAACGCCACATAGTTTCCGAAGTTGCATCCTCCTGCGGTAGACCCTTCCATTTCAGAAGAAGCTCTGTTTTCGGACAATATTTACCCTTTTGACCGTCGCTCACGAAGGTCAATGGAAACCCATGTAACTTGACAACAGAATGTACGAATTCTCGGGCAACCATAGCTGCAGTGAACGAATGTCGTAAGAGAATAAAGTGTGCATACTTTGACAAACGATCAACCACCACCATAATAGTTGAAAATTCATTAGAAACCGGTAATTCTTCTATAAAATCCATGCTTATATCTTCCCATACCTGTTCGGGTACCGATAAGGGTTGTAATAATCCAACGGGTTTTAAGCTATCCGCTTTGAACCGTTGAAATGTTTGACACTCTTGCAAGTACCATTTAACCAAAGACTTTAATCCCACCCACCAAAAATTGCTCCGTACCTTAGCTAATGTTTCGTGCATACCAAAGTGCCCCCCCTCAGGAGAAGCATGACCCAAACTCAAGATAGTAGGTAATAATGGAGAATTCGAGCTCAATAAAATGGCGCCACCCCGAAACCATACCCCGTCACGTTTAAAAATTCGACCTGTGGAATGCCATGTACTGAAGTGAGTAAAATATTGTAATATGGGTTAGTGTCTACCTCTTTTCTAATGTCATATTACAAGGTGGTGCATGCATGTGAAATAGCCATAAGTTGAGCTTCCCGCAACGAGACAAAGCGTCAGCTCCCCGGTTGCTTATACCCTTTTTGTACTCTATTGTGTAGTCATACCCTAAGAGCTTAGGTAACCATCTTGCTTGTGACGGGGTTGAAATACGTTGCTCTAGAGATACTTTAAACTCATGTGTTAGGTTTTAACCACAAACGGACGTCCTAACAAATAAGGCCACCATTTACGAACCGCCTTCGCAATCGCAAGCATCTCTTTCTCATATGTAGACCAAGACAACATGAACCCTTTCAAAGGAGCACTATAATAAGTGAGTGGTCGCCCATTTTGAGTTAGAACAGCTCTGATGCCCACACCACTCGCATCACATTCTAAAGTAAAAGGCTTGGTCGAATCTGGAAGGCCCAAAGTGGGTGTCGTGGTTTCAAAAGCCTTAGCAGCAGCTTCGTCCCACACAAAAGGACCCTTCCCAACCAATTTATGTAACGGGGCCGCTAGGCTCCCAAACCCTTTTATGAATTTTGATAATAACCAGCGAGTCCCAAAAACCCGCGTACCCCTTTCGCATTAGTAGGAACTGGCCATGACAAAACCGCCTCGACCTTAGCTGCTTCAACAGAAACCCCTTTCTGATTAATTACATGACCCAAGTAATTTACTTGTTCAACCCCAAAACAACACTATGAAAGTTTTGCAAATAAATGGTTAGAATGGGGGATTCCCAAAACTACCCTCAAATGTGCAACATGCTCGTCAATTGTACGCGAATAAACTAGTATATCATCAAAAATTACCAACATAAACTTACGAAGGTAAGGGCGAAAAAGGTCATTCATAAGACACTGAAATATAGCTGGAGCGTTTGTGAGTCCGAAAGGCATAACAACGAACTCGTAGTGCCCTTCATGTATGCGAAAAGCCGACTTACGGATATCCATCTCTCGTACTTGAATCTTGTGGTACCCTGACCGAAGGTCAAGTTTAGAAAATATTTTGCGCCAGAAAGCTCATCTAGAAGTTCATCAATTATAGGTATGGGATACTTATCCTTAACCGTGGCTTCATTAGCTCCCGATAATCCACACAAAATCGCCAACTACAATCCGATTTCTTAATAAGCTAAATCGGTGAAGAGAAGGGACTGCGATTCTGTCGAATTAGCCCTTGTTGCAATAACTCTTTAACTTACCTTTCAATCTCTGATTTTTGATTGTACGACTGTCTTTACGGTCTAGAGCTAACAAGACGGGAACCTGGTAACAAGGTTGTGATCATGGAAACGTGTTGGCGGTATCCCCTTGGGCTCCTGAAAAACTGCAGCGAACTCGTCGAGAACTGACTGAATAGCCCAGATAGGTGTCTGAGCCTGTTGCAATGACTCGATAATAGAACTGATCTGCAGTAACATCGCCGAACCGTCAAGTACCGAGCATTCATTGGGTTTTAAGGCACTCAACCCCCCCCCCCCCCCACCTTTTTAAACATTGCAATTTGTGATATGAACCAGCTAGATGGAAACCTAGAGTGAGGTTTTGGAAATCGATCTCAACCGGCCCTAACGTTTTTAGCCATTGAACTCCCAAAACAATGGGGCACGTCGCCATTGGTAGAACAAAAAAACCAGTACTTATGGTATAACCCTGGATGACAATTATGAGGCATTTCACCCGACTTTTACAAGGAATTATTTCAAGGTTAGCCACTACCACCTCAAAATTTACATCATGGTCCTCCATGAGTCCAAATCGATCCACCAGAACTTGATCAATAAGATTATGAGTGCTTCCCCCATCCACCAAAACAACGACATCTTTGTTTTGGATTTTACCAGGCAAAGTAAGGTCTGAGGTAAAATAGTACCTGAGATCGCATGAAGCGATACCTCAGCAAATATTTAATCTGGAATGTCAGTTGTACCCGCAACGGTTTTATCTTCCTCCTCTGATCATGAAAAGTTGAGGGTTACTGCACTTATGCCCTGTTACATACTTTTCATCACAATAATAACAGAGACTTTTCTCTTGGCTTCACTTGCTGAGATCCGCCGGATTGGGTTTGGGTTTGGATACGTGAAGTAGGACCCGGTCCCAATAAACCAAGACTAGGGTTAGGCTTAGGTTGTGAATAATTAGTCCCGGTGTAAGATGGAACCTTTCATTGCAGGTTTTGTTTATCCTCCACAAGCCTGGCAATTCCCATCGCATCCACCAAATTATGTGGCTTCTTGAGTTTTACCTCCAATCTAATCTCTTCTTTTAACCCTCTAATGAAACAGCCCACCAGAAAAGACTCTGGTAACCCATCAATTCAATGCAACAATTTTTCAAAGGCTTCGTTGTAGGCTGCAACGGTGGTAAGTTGTCTGAGTCGGTGTAGAGATTCATTCGGATCGTCGTACTAGGTGGGTCCAAAAAGAATAAGTAATGCTGTGGAAAACTATAACCACGATAATGGCCCTCGGTTTCTTGTATAACAACGATAACTTTGAAGGGCAAGGCCATCTAAATGGAAAGATGCCACTCTTACCTGGTCTTCGGCTTCGACCTTTTGGATTCAAAGTTGTGACATCCGTTAATTTCGGGTTATTTTGTATTTGTTTTTATGTTGTAAACCGACCTGATTTATATCCCAAACATTTTCAAATATATAAAATATTGGATTTTATGTTACTAAATCATTCCCACTTGTTCAATTTGAAAAAAAAAACAAACTCTTTTACGGATTCGAAAACGCCTTTAAAACGCTCAAATTACTTAAAACGAACTCCGGGACCATTCTGTCATTTTTGAAAGACATCACCAGCCACCACCCCAGGGATACCCCTATACGCCGCATATAGCGACCCGGTGCAAACCAGATTGTCTCTTATGTCTCCTTGTTGGTTTTATTGTCCAAAAAATCTGAGTATTAACCATTAAATCACTTGTTTAACCCCTCTAAGCTCATCCTATAAATACAAGGCCTCCTCTAACATTAATCCCTGCTCATAAACTCTTTCCTCATTCAAATTCAAAGATCATACAAGGTTATTTTCATGTTAATGACGGGTTTGACTTCCAAAGTCAAACTGAAGTAGTTTTTTCGTTTTTGTTTGCTTAACTTAGTCTAAATTAATACTTGAATAATATGGTACAACATATACATAATAGAACCCTTGTTACCTTTGGTAGTTACTTATCCGGCCTCGGTTGGTTAAGTTTCAGGCCTCGTAAGGCAAGGCTACATGGAGGACTAACGTGGTCTTTGTTATATATTTTCCGCATCTAACCATATAAAGTTATTATTGCTTACTAACCATGCTAACTTATACTTATATTGCTTATTTATCAAGTTCGATGGTTATGGGTTTGAAGAGTCTATGCCTCGGTTTAATCGTAAATAGCTCCAAACCGTATACCAAACTTAGTTTACTAGTTTTGTTAAATAATTGTTTAAACATGCTTTATGTTGGATTTAAGTTTCTAAAATAATTATTATAAGTTCTATGGTTATGGGTTTGAAGATTCTAACCTCGGTCTTAACCCGAAACTAGATCCGAACCGAAAACCGAACTTTCGTTTAAAGACTTTATTTTTAACTTTTTGGTCGTAAAACTTAAGTTTCATCATTTATAAGTTATTATACAAGTTCTTTGATATTTGGGCATGTGGAAACCATCTATGAACTTATTGTGAGATGGAAACCGAACCAAACCGAACTAACCCGATTTTCATTCGCTTAAGACACACAAGTGTGTTTTTAGCTATCAAGACTTGTATATTTATTTAAAATACTTTACAAACTGATTGTAAATATTTTATTAAAGTACTTGAAATGTTGAATCCAACTTGATCTTATAACAAGTTTGGACCGACAAAAACCGAACTCGCTTAACGTTCGTTTTTAGTTCTAAAACAATAGAACTATATACTTGGTTAAGTGTTAATATATTTTTATGAGTTATCTCATAACATTTAATATTTTGGAAAGTTGACTTTGGGTTTGACGAATTATCAAGACCCGAACCAACAACCCGAAACACTCGTTAAAACCCGTTTTTAGTATCTTTATTATAAAGGGACTTGCATTGTTGCATTTTTACCCACCTTATTACTTAACATAGGTTGAGTAAATATTAATGACTAGATACTTTAACCCGGTTTCGAGCAAACTTATATTTTTAAAAGACTATTATTATGTCTTTCTTAAATATTTACATTTTAAACATTAAACTTTGAATTGTTTACTTTTCCTATCATTTATTTTATTTAAAGACTCCCTAGAAAATCTTTCTAATACAAGACTTCCTTTCACCTAGACCTTGCTCGTTAAACCTCATCTTTCCGGTTACTCGTCATTTTACCGAATCAAGTTTGTTACTTGAATGTGAGTACTTTTCATACCCCGTTTTCCATCTTTCATTTTGAGGGTGATATTGCATACTTATTCAAACTAAATGCTTTATACTTAGTCATAAACCACAAATTTTATTGTATACTTTAATTAAATAAATGCTCGATTTGGTTTCTATGCTTACATGTGTATATGCTTATGTGTTTACCGCTTTTGGTTGGTTGATTCATAAATCCGTGAACTATCTGGTATTCTCTTATAGCACGGTGTCGTTAATGTATTCTTATTAACGATCTCATATTAAATCCGTGAACTATCTGGTATTCTCTTATAGCACGGTGTCTTTAATGTATTCTTATTAACGATCTCATAGAAATTCGAATCTCCTTGGTATTCTCTTATAGACGGTGTCGCTATTCTTGTTAGTGATATTATTTTATCCAAATTGTTGCTATTTTTTGTTGTTTCGTATACAAGTTGTGGAAATTTCTTATTATATACATATTGTTCAAAACTATGAAATTGCTCACCATCCTTTGTGTTGACAAACTTTATTTTATGCAATGTTACAGGTTTGACTTTTATTGACTCGAGAATTTGACGAAAAACGTTATCAAGACTATTAGGATATTAGCAAAACGAACAATATATATATATAGGGGATGGATCTTGCGAGAAGTGAATGTATAACTCCATTAATCCCTAATTTCAATCTCTTTCATATGATGTTACATACATATATGTAGGTTGGTTGTATTTATGTCTTAATTACACATTCAAACCAACCTACAAACATACAAACATACATACACATATACAAACATTCGTACCTACACACATACATATGCACCTACACAACGCACCTACACATAAGAAATGGAGTGAATTAGGGATTAATGGAGTTACACATTCACTTCTCGCACTTTTCGTTGTAAAAAAAACTTCTGAAATGATCCAATACCTATATATATATATATATATTTGTTTGTTTACTTGGATTCAATTTGTTTTGTATGAACAAGTTATGTGATTGTTATTGATTTATGAAACAAGTGAGTTGATTAAATATTGTCACTTTAATAATATCTTGTGTTTTGGGCAATCCGTTGCACCCCGGCATGTTCCGCCACCTTTGGTCGGGGTGTGACAAAAGTATTGTTCCGCTTGATATAGCCAACCTGTAGGATCGTCACCACTAAATCGTGAGAAGTGGAGCTTCAAATACGATTTAAACTCACCCCCGGTAACCATTGTACCCCCGCCGGATGTCAAACCACCGTCGGAGCCTTTGCCTTTGTAGGTTTGGAATTCGAACACCAACTGATTAAACATTGATGTGACCTTGTCAAAGTTTTCCGCCGTCTCTTGTTGAAATTTCTCCAAGGTTTTCTTTCGAGTTTTCATGTTGGTTCAGGTTCGCTCTGATACCACTGATGTGGATCGATCGGCTTTTGTTAATTATAAGAAAAAAGAGAGAATCGAGAAGAATATAGTGAGATATTGAAATAAGACTTTTGCATAAAAACTAAATCTTCAAAGAGTTCCCCATATATGGAGTCACAATACAACGTAAACAAAAAGTAGGTCCTAATTTTACTTAGCACGTGGAAGATGGCATGACCACTTCTTCCTTTATTCTAGCACATAAATTAAAAAGTCTAATAATTCAAACAAACAAACACGTTGAGAATTTGTGACTTGTCAACTGAATGATGACTAGCTCAATGATGAGCTTGCATGGATTTGAGATTGGCCTGCATGGGATTGGAGTGAGACCCATTAGACCCGTAACATAATCAAACCAAACACCTTTGATTTGTTAACATCGACAACTATATAATATACATCACATGATGAAATGTTTAGGCAACGGTTATATTAATTTAGGAGATAACTGATACGGTTATGAGATAACCGCTAACCACCTTCCCTATGATCATGGATCTTAATCGATTGATCTCAAACCTCAATACAGTTTTGCTATGACCTCGCTTGACTAGTTTACAAAATACACAAGACACTAAAACATACTATTACGTAATTACTAAATGACCCATAAGTTTCATCCAAAATTGTATCACACAATTAAGGCCAACATGCACGACGCATCAGTGGTCGTGGTTAGTGAAGATAATACCAATAATACCAAAGATGGTGGTTGTGACTGGAGAAAGAGATACTGATGGTTGGGGTTCAGAGACTGTGAGGAGGTAGAAAATGTGACCCAAAGGGCGCAAAAACATGCTTAGCCAGCGAAAAAGTAATACATATTAGATGGTTATTTGCACCATAATGGAACAAAAAATAAAAACTTTATACATTGTCTCAATTTCAAATGGGTACATGTACCATACCGGAATCTTAAACCCTAAATTCTGTATGATTATAATGTTTGGCTCTTTAACAGTCTAAAGTCACATTTCATTATATGGTGAAAAACAAGAATACTGTTGAACAACACTCAACCAAGATGAAGCAGATGACTGTCTTGGTTATCTACAGAGTAAAAAGCATGCAGTATGATAATAGGCAAACTTATGAATATTGTTGAAATATCTTAGTAATATGCATCAAGTTGGTAGAGATGGAATATGCTAAGAACAATTGGAGACTGCTAGATCAACCCTGCACAGAGCATCAATTTTTTAAAACAATAAATATGGTCATAGCCAACATCATTGATAATTTCCTTCTGTTTTAAATCACCTTTCTCATTTTCTGTTGACATAGGAATGACAATATTTCGGCACATTTAATAATATTTTATACCAAACGCATCATCAGAAAAATAAGTTAAAAAAGTCGGGTCGGGTGTGAGTCATCACGCTGTATTTTAAATTAATATAGTTACATGAAACCGCTTTATCCATACATTAAGATTATTGTGATCCATTTTTGTTATAACATCTAAAATATTAATTCGTTAAGAAGCTTGACAAATGTTCCCGGGTCAACCTAACTCGATCCAGTTTGAGTTATTATCGGGTGTGGCAACTTTGACCATTTTATTATTGAATGGGTTGAAATCGGTTGTTACAGGGTGTGGAAACTAGTTGGTAAATTACGTACCTGAGTCAAAACCTGATGGTCAACCAGCAGGGAGAAAACTTTAACCAATAGAAGATGGACATGTGGTGCTTCTCGATAGCCATCAACTTTGTGGTACAATAGCAGCTAGTGCACGTGCATACGCTGGAGGAAGACTTCTCAATATGGGCTTCATTTGATGGCCATAAAGTGATATCAAGTGAGAAACCGCACTTCCTATTTGAACTTTAACTTCTCGTGTTTCAAGTGGTGAGATAGCTACTTGTACAAATACCAAAACCAAATCCGATACTAGCTGAAGGATCTGTTCAACAGTTGGTAATATAAGTTCTGAGTTCTTGAAGACAGAACAGTATATGTTAAGCAAGTACCTGCGAGTTGGATGATAAAATAAGGTTGCAAATGCAAGTGTAAACAGGAACAGATTCTTCATAATCTTCTTTTAAAGGAAGAACTTGGAGAAGTATAGGGAGAACCTGTTTGAGCCATTAGAGATAAACATTCGTAAGTTGAACCGACCCATTTATAAGTAAACGCGCCAAAATGGCTTCATGTCTATATACTAACCTGATTCAATGGAACTGAGTCCAGGTGCGCCATAATCATCTTCGCAACTGCTCCTGCAGCGTTGTCCTTAACCGCATCGTCTGGTTCAGATTCTTCAAACAACGGGTAAAGGCAATGCAATGCATCATCAAAGTATCTGATAGATAAAAGACAGACAGAAAAAACCAAACATGAAAATATATTATATGTATGACTGGTCAACTAGTCTAAGTGAAAGAAGTGTACTTGAGGATGCAGTCGTCACCATTCTTGCACAACTCTCCGAGACAGAATGCAGCATTTCTCCTATTGGTTGCTGATGAGGAAGCTAACTCTTTTAGTACAAACGGCATCAAAGGCTGAAACAAGAATTCAAATAGAAATAAACTCCATAGAAACAACCGGCATTTAAACAGAAAATTCACTAAAAGATTACATTTACATAGTCAGCAATCAGAGCCCCCATATTCTGAGTGACTTCAGCAAGACATGCAACCACCATAGTCCAGTCTTTAGGTGAGCTTGATCCGTCCTGCAGGTCATTGATTTCATATAAGTTGGAGAAAAGAGTGACGAATGCCAAATACTAGAGGTGGCCATTTCGACCCATTTATGTTTTACCTCATACATCACCCAAAGTATATTTTTACTTCATAAAACCTCTTAAATTAGTTTATTTGATAAATAAGATTATCATTGAAATTATCTAACTTTGTAATGGGCAAATATCATTTAAATCCAACATAATTTTTATTTTTCTCACAAAAGTCTAAAAATTTTTTTGCACATTAATGTCCCTCTACAATTTTAATTTCGAACAAAATTTTGACCTTTTTTATAATCAACTTGGAACCGGTACATCCAAATTGTTTAAAAAAACTAGGCTAAAAGAATATAAAAAAAAGTTACTTAAGAAAATCAACCGGATGTAGAGGGATTTTAATGTGCAAAAAAACATTGGCAGACTTTTGTGAGAAAAAAACATAAAGTATGTTGGGTTTTTGTGATATTTACCCATTTGTAATCACATTTATACAGTAAAAAAATGAGTTTTTTTTTTGGGAAAAACTTGTTTCAGGCAGACTTTTGTGAGAAAAAAAAACATAAAGTATGTTAGGTTTTTGTGATATTTACCCGTTTGTAATCACATTTATACAGTAAAAAAATGAGTTTTTTTTTGGGAAAAACTTGTTTCAGGCTAGCAAACCCATTTCAAGTTTTAACTTGTACCAAAGTACCAACCATTTTGACATGTTACCGACCCCCTGCCACCTCTAAAAAAACACATGATGTAGGCTTGAGTAAGCTCACCGCAAACTCCATTAATGGATGAAACAGAATTGCAAAGATAGGTGCAAAGTTGGAACCCATGGTCTTGGAAAGTACAGGAAGAAGGTCTGTAACAGCATCCATGAGTACTTCATTTTGACCAGGGTCATAAACCTTAATATCACTGCCAGGTTCTACTTTCTGACATGCTGACATCTGCTGTAGTAATACAAGAGTTGACTCTACAAGACTACCTATGTCTGAAAAAAAAAAGATGACGAGAACCTCTAAGAAGTTAGTATATGAAGTCATAACTAAAAGTAAATCATACGAGATTCCATGATAACGAATCCAAACTCATTGATGATCTGTGCTACACTAATGCAAGTTTGAGCAACCACTTCCTTGTCATCATCTTGAATCATTGTCTTGATATAAATGGTCATCACAGAATCTGAAATTATAAATTGTAAAATTTAAGAAACCGATTCAACACTCATCATCTGCTGCTAACATCTACTGACTTACCAAGAATTTGTTTCATCTGTGACTCTCCGTCCTGTAAATTTGCAAGAAAACTTACACTTTAACCAGAAGATTATGAAACATAGTGATTGTTTCTTAAACAAAACCTCCTAAACCAATTTGTTGAAATAAAAGATTATGACTGAAGTAATATACTTTTGTAAGCGGTTTTTTAAACAAATTTAGACAAATAATGTTAGTTTCGCGACATTAGCTAACTAGCCTATTTAGCCATAGCTACTGGATACCAGTCAAAGTAATATTAGATGGTAGATGTAATTTTATGGTATTAAATGTTGAGTGCCTATTCTAATGTCATATACTCATATGTATACAATAAAATTTCTTATGTATTCAGATGCAAAAGAGAATAGCTGAAATTCCTAAAAGGTAATATGAGTAATTAAATGCCTTACGTTATCACCTTGTAAGAAGACATGAGCAGCTGTCAAAATATCTGCAATCAGAAGTCAGAACCAACTAACTTTTAGAGACGGGAAGAACAAGCATCACCTGATAAAATATTAATATATTCTGATATGTTTAATTGAAGAGTAACACATGAAGAGAATTATTTCTCACTTACGTTTTAAACCAGTAATCGCCTGAAGTCGAACATCTTCATGGAAATGTATGGAATGTTTAATCATAATCATTAGTGACTCTTCCAAATATCTTGATATAATTAAAGACTTGCAATTTATAAGTGCTATATGTTGAAAGTGTAAAATACAAAAAACTAAAAGGATACGGGGCAAAGGCACTCTTTGTATGAAGGGCAAATAGACCAAGGGCTTGAGTTGCAGCAGCCTTTTCATCTAAAACATCTGTTCTTATACTGATATTTCCTATTCTCGGTTCATCTTCAGCTTCATCATCAGATGAAACGGCACCCAATCCAACATCTTCATCTTCATCACAATCAGAATCAATAATACTCACAACAGGCCCATCATCAAGATTGCAAGAAGAGAATGCCAAAGGTACAACATGTGGAAGATACTGTTTACAATAATATAATTCCAAAAATCAAAAAGAAAATATAAAACCATACTTCTTAGAAAATAATCAAAAGTTGAGTGTTTACCGGAACCATTCCATCTTCCAAAGTTTCTGTCACGTTGCTAAAAAGTCCATGAGTGTGCTTGCGAAGTTCACTGCACTCCAGTGCATAACCCTAAATCATATGCTAGATGTCAGAGCACTTCATAATTTAGGGCTGTAAACGAACCGAAGGAACACAAATGAGGCATATTTATAACTTTTTTTTAATTAAAAAAGTTTTGTATATATTCTTCATATATTAAATAAAAGGATCCAATTACAATAGAGAGGTGGGTAAGCGGGCAACAAGCTGCGCCGCCGAATGGCAAACCCCTAAACAAATAACGTGTCCGTTTATGTTAGTGCGTTAAAAGTATAAGCAAACAACGAACAAAAATATAAGAACATAGATGAACGAATAGAACTGAGCGAACGCTAGTTAAAAGTAAACACGAACATCCATATGATGGACCTAAGAAAATAATAAAACTAAACAAAATTGTGATTGGTGTTATTTTAATTTTATATGACTAAACTAAATAGTAATGGACCTAAACGTTTTTAAGGAATAAATAACAAACAAACAAACATAAACAAAAATTCATGAACATAAATGAACGGACAAGACATGTGTTCAATGTTCGTTCGTTTAATTAATAAGTGAACATAAACGAACTTCCCAGTTCCCACAAACAGTTAACTTAACTTGTGGTTTGTTTACAGGCCTACTTCAAATATGTAGTGTGACTTAGGATAGAAGGAATGAAAGAATCATTACAGAAATTGCAGCTGCAATAAAAGGTGGTAAATTTAGTTCCATTTTTTGCCTTCCAACAATTACTGAAACTATCCCGACCAACTCAGTAGCTCTTGCTCGTAAACGGAGGTCTTCTACATTTGTAAGAACCATAAAATGTTTCATCAAGTCAAGAACCCTTTCTGCGTATGGGATAAAAGCTTTATCCACAGCAGACGCAACTGAACCAATTGCAGACTGCAAAATTAAGAAAATTTTGAAAAATATGCTGATTATTCAGCAAGTAAATTATTAAGAATGCATCATTACCACACATGTTTCTTGTATTATTCTTGGACTATTCTGAAGAGAAGCAAGTAGTTTCCCCAACAGAGGATCAAAAAATGGGACAATTTCCTCATGCATGTTCTCACAAAATGCTGCTAATGCATAGTATGATTTCTCCTGCAAAGAAGATTAAGTTACATCCATAAAGAACTGAGCATTTTATGATATTAATGTACCTTCACATCATCAGATGCATCGTGTAAGGATCTTAATACACGAGGAAGAATCTTTTCATAATGAGAGATGATTTCAGGCTGCAGATATTCAGCAAATTGACCTAATACATATGACGCAGAACCTCTTACAACCTGTTCAGGATCTCTTAAACCCTCTAAGACGATATGTAACACAGGTTCAAGATTATCTTTCATTGACTCCAAGCAACCTTCTGAGACCAAACCCAAAACAGTGATAGAAGCTTCTGGAAACTTTGGATCAACACTCCGATTGTTCTCAGAAGCAAATTCAAAAACTACTGGAAACACATGATTTGACAACTTTACAGACAAAGTATCAAAGACTTCTGCAGCAGCACGGTCTGATGATATGTCATCATCTAAATCACTCCCGGCCGGGTCTGTAAGCAATAGAAACATAATTTGGAGTATTGGAATGATCAGCTTGTGGTTCTTGAGTGAATTGGATCTATATTTAGCAAGCCATGAAATGATTTGAATAGCTTGATGACGAGTGGCAATTTTTATATGCGAACTACAGCAAACCTCAAGAGAGAATTTGACTATGGCTCTGATTGATTCTCCAGGAAGAGGAACTGGAGATTCAATCAGTTCATCAAAAATCTCAAAAGCAATTAAAGCATTATCTTCATCACCAGATGATAAACATTTTCTTGAGTAATTCAATATGCTGGGAATATACTCGCAAAATCTAACCTGCATGTATATGCATAAGAATGAGTCCAGAAGCCTTCAATAAAATAATATCTAAACAGGTAAACTCACCAATTGAGAATCATCATGAGTTGAATCGAGAAAAGCCCCAATTGCCCTATTCAAATAATAAAAGTTACAGGGTACCTTATAAGATAACATTCATACGGAATTAGTTTCTAAAACTTCTCATTAAGATACAAGATTTGACAGAAAATGTTACTTGAGAGAAGCAACTCTAACATCACCGATCTCGTCTTGTAGGCACTTGATTAAAAGGAATTTCAAGTCTGCAAAATACGGTTGAAATGAATCCCCAATTGTCTCGGTTAAAGAGGTAAACAATAGTAATCCCACCTGCATCATAAAGAAGGACATAATAGTTAGGTTATAGTAGTCATAAGAATATGTGTTCAGTTGGATAGAAAGTGTCGAGACATGATTTAGAAACAAACAACATACTATCTTTCTAAAATCATAATGCAGAATGAACAGAACAAATGAAGCACCTCTCTCAGATCTTCTTGTGCATTCTGACTGCAATGAACTATAAAGGGCAGTAGGTCTGGCCACTCGCCACCTGGAAATTTTGCAATAACAGTCACCAAATTTGCACTAGCTCGCCTCACAGATGGACTGACAATGCAAGACAGCCATAACACAAATCAATTTTCTAGAAGTAATCAAATAATTATGTAAAAATATCAACCTGTACTCAGCTATGATGGTTTCGAGGAGAGATCGTTTAACAAACTGGCGAACATCATCCGGAAGCTTCCTCCAGTGACCGGTGATCTTCTTCCGGAGGAGAAGGGCTGGCGGACATTGGGGGCTTTGGCATTGCGTATATGATCGATAAGCTGCGGAACCACCTCTGGATCCCTAGCGAGACGTTTAATTTGATCTTCGGCGTTCCGCCTCGCCTCGTTGTCCGGCATGAGGAATTGAAGGAGGAGAAGCTCCAGTGATTGCGCCATTCTTCTTGTCTTCTCTCGCTATCATTCTCTATATGTATCTATATCTGTATTGTATTTGTACGTATAGGTTGTGAGGGTTTTGGTTTTGGCGCGAGGGGAAATGGTGATATCATATAGTTGGTATGGTCGTTAGATCTCTTTATTTATTTATTTTCTTGAAACGGAGACTTTTATTTTATTTTATTTTATTTAACCACAGTTCTTTAAATTTAGACAGTATTATGACCGTCTTATGTTATTTTAACCGGGCTCACACTGACTTCAGAGTTTGGCTTGGCCGTTTCCTCGGAAACCATATCACCGTCTACGATTTGACAGTCGTTGTGTCATCACAAGAGCATAACTCTGTGGCGTAACACACGGTTGGACGAAAACCCGAGTGGCTCGGGATTCAAATCGACAAACTCGCAAGGCCTAGCTCAAATCATTGTCATAATCCACCCAAAGTGACATAAGCGAGGATCGAACTTGGGTCTCCACCGAAGAACACAAGCCTCCTACCACTAGATCATAAGCGATGATTTTAGATCTGTTTATGTAGTAGTAGTAGTAGTCGTAGTGGTAGTGGTTGTCAGGTGGTGGTGGTGGCAACAGCATGAAATAATGTAGTTGTTGTTGAAAACCATGTATTTCGTTGGGTCTAACTGTGGAGTGAATGAGCTGGAGCACATGACTTGGTGATTTTATTAACTGGATGCATAAGGGGTTTTTATGTAAAAAACAGAAAAGTGTTAGGTTGCAAAATGTAGCCTTTTGATAGAGATGACAATGGGTCATGTTTGGGTTGGGTTTAGGTATTCCGAAACCCATACCCTGTTACTAAAGTTCGTCTCATACCGTTTCAAACCCGTCGGGTTTTAACTGGGTAATTACCTATCAGGTTTCGGGTTTCGGTTTCCTATCGGGTTTTGACAAAATACCCATCGGGTATACTCGGCTCAAAACCCGTTCGGTTTATACTGGGTTTTGACAAAAATATAACTAATCGATTACAAAGATGGTTACCATAAAAATATAATATCTCAAATAATTGACATAAACAAGTTTCGACAAATAATATATTTGGAATATAGTATATATATATATATATAATAAGCAATATTGGGTACATCAGGTATATAATCAGGTAAATGAGTCTATGTTATCGGGTAATCGGGCATATTAGAAATCCCAAACCCGCTAAAAATTTCAAAGGTAACCTCAAACCCGTCCCAAACCCTAATGGGTCAGGTATTACACATCCCATTTATGTCGGATTTTGGGTTTTCCCAACGGGTTCTGGTTTCATTGCCATCCAACTCTTTGATTGAAATCACTAGATCCCCAAGAAGGTTAGGCGAGGGGTAATGGGGCGCCATCCAAGGGGTGCAAACTAGGTGGCAGCGGGCTATAGTTGCACACACCACTACCACCCTCGCGCAAGAAGGGGCTCGAAGGCGGGGGACGAGCAAGACCACGGGGGAGAAAGTAGCCGCTGGGTGTGGGGTTTTGTGTACTATGACCGTTGGGTGGGTATATAAAACCTTTTTTTTCTTTTATTTTTTACCTATAAATACCAATCCACCCACTTCGTTTAAATAAAAACTCACCCCATTCTCTCTTATTCTCTTACAAAAACCACACTTTCCCTCTACCAAAACTATATTTCTCTCCATTTTATAAATGGCATCGTCTTCATCGTCTCCGTCTTCCAATTCTTCCGAAGAAGACGAACTCATTATATTTCTCTCCATTTTATAAATGGCATCGTCTTCATCGTCTCCGTCTTCCAATTCTTCCGAAGAAGACGAACTCATTTGTCAAGCGGTTCAAACGACGATAAATTTTTGATCGATCAAAGACGCCCCCGAGCCCCATTATTCCGGCAATCACGTCCTTGTGATCGAGGGGCTGCTAATGAAACTTTGATACGTCACTATTTTAGCCCCAATCCCGCCCGTTTTCGAATGACTAGACGATTATTCATGCGTCTAGCAAATGACTTGACGGAGCACTTTGAATATTTTCAGCAAAGGGATGACGCTAGAGGTCATCCCGAGTTCACGGCTACTCAAAAGATTATCGCCGCTCTTCGGCAACCAGTGTATGGTATTAGCTCGGACATGTTGGACGAGTATCTACAAATGGCTAAAAAGATCAGACGCGATTCGCTTAACCACTTTTGTAAAGGTATATAGTTTTAATATAATTTTATATTTACATTTATTTATATAATTTTAAATATTTAGATAAGTTATATAATTTTAATAATTATATTTAGGGGTTATATCGCTATACAAGCAAAGATGCTTACGTAAACCAACAATGTATGATATCCAACGCATATACGAGGTGCACGGTGAAATGCATGGTTTCCCAGGATGCTCGGTAGCCTCGATTGTACGCATGTTGGTTGGGCTATGTGTCCTAATGCTTGTCGATGTCAATACCACCGAGGTGATCACCCCGGCCCTACTATTATACTTGAGGCGGTGGCGTCACATGATCTTTGGTTTTGGCATGTGTTCTTTGGGGTCAAATAATGACCTCAATGTTATCGATCAATGATGTAACACAAATTGTACACCTTTTAGCATCAAATTATCCTCTTATTTTGGTAAAACTCCATGCAAATTCGTTATATTCAGTACTTAATTGAGTTATTTATGAATTTGCAGGTCCGGCCGCCCACCCGACAAAGAAACGATGAAAAGATGACGTTTTTCGGACAAAAATCAAGAATCTGCCAAAAGTGCATGACCATGCTAAGAAAGCGCATGACCATGCAGAGCAGGTGCATGACCATGCTAAGGAAGTGTATGGCCATGCTGAGAAACTGCACCATCATGCACTTTATAGGTATGATGGTGCACCTTTATCGGAACCCGTGCACATCTGATACCATGCCAAAGTGCATGACCATGCTGTGAAACTGCACCATCATGCACTTTATGTGCATGATGGTGCACCTTTATTGGAACCCGTGCACATCTGATACCGTGCCAAAAGTGAAACTGCACCATCATGCACTTTTTGTGCACCACCATGCACTTCCGAGGGCACGAGCCCGTGCACTATCCGATGCCGAGAACAAGACATGTCAACTTTGAAAGTGCACTAGCTAGTGCCGGAAATGCATGTAACGATTCCGGAAAATTCAGGTATACCCTAGCCGGTATATACTATTTACGTGTTATTTAATACTGAATATTTGAATTATAATGTGTATATACGAGTATGTATGATTCACGGTACGAATTATACTCGATTATATAGTTAATCGTATTGAAAGTACGATTAACCGATTGACGGTTATTGAAACCCGAATGAATCGGAGATTACATTATAGACGAAATATATAATGTTTAGTGATGTTTACGAAGTATTAAAGCTTCGGGATAAGTGAATTAAAGCACAGAAAAGAGTTTTCGATTTAATGGTACGTCGGTACGTTAAACGAAACCTTTAATACCAAACCAAGCAAGAGGCGATCGATCAAGCCGAAAAAGATGCACAATTACCGACAATATGATGTGTTAAGTCAATAAATGTCATGGTTTAAGTTTTTAAAGTTTTTAAATCGGTTTTATATAAATTTCATTTTTAAGCCGAAAAACGACCGTTTTAGCCTCGTTTTAAGCCGAATTAAACGTTTAACCGAAAAACGAACTGAACCAGATTATCCACAACATTATCCGGATTACACAATCCGAATGTGTGGCCAAGATTTGAGATGTGGGCCCCACCCCACACCAATACATGGACCGATCGGTCCACTTCATACACATAAACATTTCATTTTCTTTTATTTACATACAATCCAACTCCAAAACCTTTCCCTCTCTTCAAATCTCATCCAAATCCTTGTTTTTTAACAAGAATCACAAGGTAAAAACATGGTTATAATGGTTAATTCATAGTTTTAATTCCATGATCTTGAGTTGTTTGCAAGAGAATGAAGTTTCAAGTGAAAAATGGGTGAAAACCCGAGATGAAACCGATTCTTGCATGATCAAGTGATGTATACAAGTTATACAAGGGATCTTGGTCCAAGAAAGGAGTTAAAAGAGTAAAAAACGAATTTTTACGGTTAAAATCTTTGTTTCTTTATCATAACCGAAACCATGAAAGAAATGGCTTGATTGTGGGTGTAACTTGCTTGGTGTGGTGTTGTTGTGCTTGTAGGTGTTGTATCTAGTTGCTAGCAAAGGCTAGAAAGCAAGATCTTTGCGATCTAAAGCTAGAAACACAAGGTAGTTCGGTTTTTCGTATGATTTATATGATTTGGACAGATTATGATAGACTTAGAGTTGGGTCATCAAAAATTTCACAGAGATGATCTACACATTAAAATATGAGATCTGTGAAAATTTGGTAATTTTTAGATAAAGGATGAATATTTGGTGAATTTAATGCTCGGTTTTGGCTAAAAATGGTGAAAAATAGCTAAGCATCATGAAAAATTCTGGAAAATTCCAGATAAGCTTTTCATAACATGTAAAAGTCACACACAAAATTTCAGGTCCATTGGAGAAGTCTAAGTAGGCTTTTCGGTAAAACGAGTTCTAGGGTTTTCTAGCTCGGTTTTGGTGAAAATGGCATGAAAAAAAAGATTTTGGTTCTGGAAAAATTACAGGGAACTATGTGGATGGCAGGGGTCATCCCAGAAAAATTTGGGATTTTTCTAAGGTCGTTTGGTATTTTCGACATATTTGGTGTTTAAATGACGTTTAAAAATAGATAAATAAATGTTAAATATAAAAATTAATTCTGGAAATAATTTTATAAAATTCCTTACTGTCAAAAAGTAATTTGTTCAAAATTTCAAGATCCGAGACTAAACGGATAATTATTTGTGCTAAAAAGAACATAAAAACAAACTTTTAAAGCTTAAAACGCGTAAACCGGCAAAGTTCGCCTAAGCGAGCTGACCGGTGTATAAAAACCTTAAGAATGGACTATTTTCATGAAACTAAGTTAATCAAGTAAAAATAAATCATCCGAAAATAATTCGGATGATTTGGGTATTTTTATCCGAAAGAACAGTTTCCGGCACCCTAAAGACGGAAACGGGTCCCGCGGCCAAACGGGACGTCTAAACCGAGCTCTAAATTCACGGCTTTAACTAAAATATTAGTCAAACATTATTTTCGGGTCGTGTGTGACCAAACTCATTTTTGAAACATAAAAACAGATAACAGTGCTAGGCACGCAAAACGAGGAAAACAAAATAATAATAATTTTGACGGTCAAACTCTAACGATATCACAATCTAAGTCCTGAGAAGTGTTTCGGGGTTAACATTGTCCCCGGATCGTGTACGGAACTGGGTTAACAGTGTCCCCAGACGTACCGGTTAACACGAATTCAAGTTATATTAATAGAAATTGTATAGTAACGACTTAGGGATCGTATTACAGATCCGGACCGGTAGCCGTGCACAGTGTTACATATTTGCTCACGAAAAGGTGAGTTTCACGAGCCCCTTTTTACTGAACTGTTTTAAATATTTTCCCGGGACGGAAAGCATGTTTCTATCAAAATGTTTAAGTACATGCTGATCGCATGGAAATGAATGTATTTATATAATGTTTATTGCACGGGAATCGTACGGTAATGTATTAAGATGGTAATTGTCTGAGTTGCTAACATTGTAAGGCCCGAAACAGTATTCTGGGTTAACAGTGTCCCCAGAGGTTATTAAATGGGTTTCTGGGTTAACAGTGTCCCCAGAGGGTATTAAATGTGTTTCTGGGTTAACAGTGTCCCCAGAGGTTTTGAGTGTGTTTCTGGGTTAACAGAGGTTTCACTTGTGGGCCCAGCATAATTTCATCACTAATATATGATTACTATAATGATTTGTCACGGGTTATTTAAATTAGTGAAACTCACCAACTATTCGTAGTTGACCCGTTTTCTTTACATGCTTTCTAGGTACACCCAAATTGGATTGAGTGATACGTGCTTGATGATGTGTGCTATTTTGTGGAAGCTTAAGGATCTATATTTTGTATTAAATATGTTAATGTACTATCGGTAAAACTTATGTGATAACGCCTAGACGGTAACGAAACTCGGAACAATGTAATACGTTTAAATTAATGTAGTGGTGTTTTCTTTATAAGCAATGCTGTTGATATCAGATGCGTCTGTTGCATCCCGTTTACGTTTCCGCTGCGGTTACGGGGTGTTACAATGCATGACCATGCACTTTTTGTGCATGACCATGCACTATTTTTGTAACCTGCAACTCTGAGCGCCGAAAGTGAAAGTTTGACCTACCCAAAATGGTGCACGACCATGCATTTTTTGTGCATGACCGTGCACTTTGTCCAGAAGCTTATAAACACTCATTTTAACTTCATTTTGGTGTGTGGAGTCTTGGGGATTCTCTCCCAACCAAGTGCAGCAATTGTTGGGGATTATTGGAGGCTTCCACCAACACAAGATTCATTATTCCATCCTTTAATCCTTGCTTGATCTTGGTTTGCATTCCTTTGTTCTTGAACATGTTTTGTAAGCTTATTTCTAGTTTTATTGTAGTTGTATTAAGCCTTATGGGGTAATTACTTTTGCTATCTAGACAATGTTGAAACTCTTGTTAATGTGATATATTATCTATGCATGATTTTGGTAAAGTGGGTTTCTTTCAAGAATATGGTTGAATTTATAAGTTGATATTGATGGTGTTCATGCTTGTTATGTTACATAACCTTGTTAGTTTTGCAAATGTTTAGGCATTCATGTTGGAAAACTATGTTCTAGATGTTTGTTTGTAAACTTTGAATGTTCATGAAATCTTTGTTTACATTGCTAAGTTAGGAATGACTAGTAAAAAGTAACTTGGTTATATAATTATTGATGAGTATGAAACCCTACACTTAATATTGGAAAATTGATGAGTGTTGTTATGATTCTTGACTTGGTGATGACTTGCTAGTTAAAGTTTCATAAGTTTATATTAATTTTATGAATTTTGCTACTTTAGTGTAATCTTAGGTGGTTAGAATGTTGTTCATGCTAGCTTTTCTTTGATTATGAGACTTTGTTGTTTTGACAAACAAGTTAGTCTATGTTTATCTCTTGATTGAAAACCCATCATTATGATTATTTGCTAGTATTAGGTTGCTTTATTGAAATCTAGTATTTATGTTTATATTCATGATGTTTTGCCATATCATTGCTATTTTGTCATGTTAGTAGAGTGGATTCTTGTCTAGATAGTTTGTTGGATTGATTGTTTGTCTTGTATTTTTACTTGCTTTGTTTTCATTGTATGCTAGTTTAATTAGTTAAACATCCAAATCAAGATTTATTTGTTCGGTTAGTCATTTACAAAGATTTAGTACTAGAAAGTTGTCGTGTCCATGGATTGATACTCGGTTCTTACCGACACTTTATTACAAATGACAGGTACACTTGCCTCTCGTGTGTGGCTTAGTTGTAGGTGAAAACCTATTTTAAAACCCGATTTGTGTGGAACTTTCACTTAAATGTTTATATATATATTCACACACGTCAATCAATCACCGATATCCGATGACCTTATCGACGTGGTTGAACCCCCTAATGTTTTTTTTTTTGCAAATGGAGAACACTTCAAGTACGGGTACTACTTCGTTGATGGTATTTACAACGAATGGGGGACACTAGTTCAAGCTTATGCGTCTCAACTTTCTGAAAAATGTAAGTACTTGTGTAATCCTACAAAACATGATACTAGAAGACGAGGGTCACGTTATTTGTCAAAACTACCAAGGTGATATTCCAAGACAAGAATCGACGACCACCAATGAACAACGACTCGACAACATAAATGTCACACCCCGACCAAAGGCGGCGGAACATGCCGGGGTGCAACCGATTGTCAAAAATACAAGACACTATTAAAGCGACAATATTTAATCAACTCATTTTATTTCATAAAATCAATAAACAACACATCTTGTTCATACAAACAAACTTAATACAAGTAAACATATATTGTTCGTTTTGCTAATATCCTAATAGCCTTGGTAACGTTTTTCGTCAAGTCCTCAAGTCAATAAGAGTCAAACCTGTAACAATGCATAAAATAATATTTGTCAACACGTATGTTGGTGAGCAATTTCATAGTTCGAGTATATATAATATGAGCGAAATCTACAAACGTATATGAGAGTATAAATAAAAGCACCAATCGTGGTATATAAAACATATGTAATGAGGATCCTTTCTAATCGGTAACAACATACATACTCGAATAATGAGGCCCTATTCTACTAGCACAAGGCTAAGTAGTTAGGGGAGCGTATGATCATACTTAATGAGGCTCAACAACAACATAAAAATAAACACTCGTGCACGTAAAGCATATGAGGCATATAACACACAAAAGAGCAAGTATTCTAAGTATCATACACCCTAAAGTTTGTGCTTTGAGAAAAGTGTATAATAAATCATTCTTGTTTTGAATAAGTATGCATGTTACCCCCAAAATATAAAAGTGAAAACGGGGATGAAATGTACTCACCTCGATTGATGAATCGAGAAATAATAAATGATCGAAATGTAGGAGGCTTGCGAACGAAACGAACGAATTCGACTTGAAAGCTAATTGAAAACGAATAAATAATATATTAATGAACTTGAACTTTAGTTGAAACTACATTTGAAACATTGAACGAGAAGGTTCGGTTGTTAATCGGGTTATCGGTTAATTTGTTAACGATTAAGGACTCGTACTTAAATAATAATTTAAATTAAAATAATATTATTTTATTGGGCTTTTAAATAACTAAAACAATATTAAATAGAAACAAGACGGGTTTAAATCAAGAGTTCGGTTTTATAAAAATGGATTGATAATAAAGCTTATAACAATATTATTAATTAATAATGATAGTAATGATGATAATAATAAATCTATAAAAATATGTTATATATATAAATATAAGATAATGAAAGTAATAATAATAAAAATAATTATTATTAATATTTATATATAGTATAATACTAATAATAATAGTTAAAGAATAAAAATCTTAGTATTAATTAAAGTGTTGTTGACAAAAATAATAAAAATAATAAATAATATTGATAGTAAATAATGTTACCATATTCGATGTTGGTTGGGTAAAGAATAATATTGATAGTAAAGAATAAAGTTACCAAGAAGGTTAGGCGAGGGGTAATGGGGCGCCATCCAAGGGGTGCAAACTAGGTGGCAGCGGGCTATAGTTGCACACACCACTACCACCCTCGCGCAAGAAGGGGCTCGAAGGCGGGGGACGAGCAAGACCACGGGGGAGAAAGTAGCCGCTGGGTGTGGGGTTTTGTGTACTATGACCGTTGGGTGGGTATATAAAACCTTTTTTTTCTTTTATTTTTTACCTATAAATACCAATCCACCCACTTCGTTTAAATAAAAACTCACCCCATTCTCTCTTATTCTCTTACAAAAACCACACTTTCCCTCTACCAAAACTATATTTCTCTCCATTTTATAAATGGCATCGTCTTCATCGTCTCCGTCTTCCAATTCTTCCGAAGAAGACGAACTCATTATATTTCTCTCCATTTTATAAATGGCATCGTCTTCATCGTCTCCGTCTTCCAATTCTTCCGAAGAAGACGAACTCATTTGTCAAGCGGTTCAAACGACGATAAATTTTTGATCGATCAAAGACGCCCCCGAGCCCCATTATTCCGGCAATCACGTCCTTGTGATCGAGGGGCTGCTAATGAAACTTTGATACGTCACTATTTTAGCCCCAATCCCGCCCGTTTTCGAATGACTAGACGATTATTCATGCGTCTAGCAAATGACTTGACGGAGCACTTTGAATATTTTCAGCAAAGGGATGACGCTAGAGGTCATCCCGAGTTCACGGCTACTCAAAAGATTATCGCCGCTCTTCGGCAACCAGTGTATGGTATTAGCTCGGACATGTTGGACGAGTATCTACAAATGGCTAAAAAGATCAGACGCGATTCGCTTAACCACTTTTGTAAAGGTATATAGTTTTAATATAATTTTATATTTACATTTATTTATATAATTTTAAATATTTAGATAAGTTATATAATTTTAATAATTATATTTAGGGGTTATATCGCTATACAAGCAAAGATGCTTACGTAAACCAACAATGTATGATATCCAACGCATATACGAGGTGCACGGTGAAATGCATGGTTTCCCAGGATGCTCGGTAGCCTCGATTGTACGCATGTTGGTTGGGCTATGTGTCCTAATGCTTGTCGATGTCAATACCACCGAGGTGATCACCCCGGCCCTACTATTATACTTGAGGCGGTGGCGTCACATGATCTTTGGTTTTGGCATGTGTTCTTTGGGGTCAAATAATGACCTCAATGTTATCGATCAATGATGTAACACAAATTGTACACCTTTTAGCATCAAATTATCCTCTTATTTTGGTAAAACTCCATGCAAATTCGTTATATTCAGTACTTAATTGAGTTATTTATGAATTTGCAGGTCCGGCCGCCCACCCGACAAAGAAACGATGAAAAGATGACGTTTTTCGGACAAAAATCAAGAATCTGCCAAAAGTGCATGACCATGCTAAGAAAGCGCATGACCATGCAGAGCAGGTGCATGACCATGCTAAGGAAGTGTATGGCCATGCTGAGAAACTGCACCATCATTCACTTTATAGGTATGATGGTGCACCTTTATCGGAACCCGTGCACATCTGATACCATGCCAAAGTGCATGACCATGCTAGGAAAGTGCATGACCATGCTGTGAAACTGCACCATCATGCACTTTATGTGCATGATGGTGCACCTTTATTGGAACCCGTGCACATCTGATACCGTGCCAAAAGTGAAACTGCACCATCATGCACTTTTTGTGCACCACCATGCACTTCCGAGGGCACGAGCCCGTGCACTATCCGATGCCGAGAACAAGACATGTCAACTTTGAAAGTGCACTAGCTAGTGCCGGAAATGCATGTAACGATTCCGGAAAATTCAGGTATACCCTAGCCGGTATATACTATTTACGTGTTATTTAATACTGAATATTTGAATTATAATGTGTATATACGAGTATGTATGATTCACGGTACGAATTATACTCGATTATATAGTTAATCGTATTGGAAGTACGATTAACCGATTGACGGTTATTGAAACCCGAATGAATCGGAGATTACATTATAGACGAAATATATAATGTTTAGTGATGTTTACGAAGTATTAAAGCTTCGGGATAAGTGAATTAAAGCACAGAAAAGAGTTTTCGATTTAATGGTACGTCGGTACGTTAAACGAAACCTTTAATACCAAACCAAGCAAGAGGCGATCGATCAAGCCGAAAAAGATGCACAATTACCGACAATATGATGTGTTAAGTCAATAAATGTCATGGTTTAAGTTTTTAAAGTTTTTAAATCGGTTTTATATAAATTTCATTTTTAAGCCGAAAAACGACCGTTTTAGCCTCGTTTTAAGCCGAATTAAACGTTTAACCGAAAAACGAACTGAACCAGATTATCCACAACATTATCCGGATTACACAATCCGAATGTGTGGCCAAGATTTGAGATGTGGGCCCCACCCCACACCAATACATGGACCGATCGGTCCACTTCATACACATAAACATTTCATTTTCTTTTATTTACATACAATCCAACTCCAAAACCTTTCCCTCTCTTCAAATCTCATCCAAATCCTTGTTTTTTAACAAGAATCACAAGGTAAAAACATGGTTATAATGGTTAATTCATAGTTTTAATTCCATGATCTTGAGTTGTTTGCAAGAGAATGAAGTTTCAAGTGAAAAATGGGTGAAAACCCGAGATGAAACCGATTCTTGCATGATCAAGTGATGTATACAAGTTATACAAGGGATCTTGGTCCAAGAAAGGAGTTAAAAGAGTAAAAAACGAATTTTTACGGTTAAAATCTTTGTTTCTTTATCATAACCGAAACCATGAAAGAAATGGCTTGATTGTGGGTGTAACTTGCTTGGTGTGGTGTTGTTGTGCTTGTAGGTGTTGTATCTAGTTGCTAGCAAAGGCTAGAAAGCAAGATCTTTGCGATCTAAAGCTAGAAACACAAGGTAGTTCGGTTTTTCGTATGATTTATATGATTTGGACAGATTATGATAGACTTAGAGTTGGGTCATCAAAAATTTCACAGAGATGATCTACACATTAAAATATGAGATCTGTGAAAATTTGGTAATTTTTAGATAAAGGATGAATATTTGGTGAATTTAATGCTCGGTTTTGGCTAAAAATGGTGAAAAATAGCTAAGCATCATGAAAAATTCTGGAAAATTCCAGATAAGCTTTTCATAACATGTAAAAGTCACACACAAAATTTCAGGTCCATTGGAGAAGTCTAAGTAGGCTTTTCGGTAAAACGAGTTCTAGGGTTTTCTAGCTCGGTTTTGGTGAAAATGGCATGAAAAAAAAGATTTTGGTTCTGGAAAAATTACAGGGAACTATGTGGATGGCAGGGGTCATCCCAGAAAAATTTGGGATTTTTCTAAGGTCGTTTGGTATTTTCGACATATTTGGTGTTTAAATGACGTTTAAAAATAGATAAATAAATGTTAAATATAAAAATTAATTCTGGAAATATTTTTATAAAATTCCTTACTGTCAAAAAGTAATTTGTTCAAAATTTCAAGATCCGAGACTAAACGGATAATTATTTGTGCTAAAAAGAACATAAAAACAAACTTTTAAAGCTTAAAACGCGTAAACCGGCAAAGTTCGCCTAAGCGAGCTGACCGGTGTATAAAAACCTTAAGAATGGACTATTTTCATGAAACTAAGTTAATCAAGTAAAAATAAATCATCCGAAAATAATTCGGATGATTTGGGTATTTTTATCCGAAAGAACAGTTTCCGGCACCCTAAAGACGGAAACGGGTCCCGCGGCCAAACGGGACGTCTAAACCGAGCTCTAAATTCACGGCTTTAACTAAAATATTAGTCAAACACTATTTTCGGGTCGTGTGTGACCAAACTCATTTTTGAAACATAAAAACAGATAACAGTGCTAGGCACGCAAAACGAGGAAAACAAAATAATAATAATTTTGACGGTCAAACTCTAACGATATCACAATCTAAGTCCTGAGAAGTGTTTCGGGGTTAACATTGTCCCCGGATCGTGTACGGAACTGGGTTAACAGTGTCCCCAGACGTACCGGTTAACACGAATTCAAGTTATATTAATAGAAATTGTATAGTAACGACTTAGGGATCGTATTACAGATCCGGACCGGTAGCCGTGCACAGTGTTACATATTTGCTCACGAAAAGGTGAGTTTCACGAGCCCCTTTTTACTGAACTGTTTTAAATATTTTCCGGGGCGGAAAGCATGTTTCTATCAAAATGTTTAAGTACATGCTGATCGCATGGAAATGAATGTATTTATATAATGTTTATTGTACGGGAATCGTACGGTAATGTATTAAGATGGTAATTGTCTGAGTTGCTAACATTGTAAGGCCCGAAACAGTATTCTGGGTTAACAGTGTCCCCAGAGGTTATTAAATGGGTTTCTGGGTTAACAGTGTCCCCAGAGGGTATTAAATGTGTTTCTGGGTTAACAGTGTCCCCAGAGGTTTTGAGTGTGTTTCTGGGTTAACAGAGGTTTCACTTGTGGGCTCAGCATAATTTCATCACTAATATATGATTACTATAATGATTTGTCACGGGTTATTTAAATTAGTGAAACTCACCAACTATTCGTAGTTGACCCGTTTTCTTTACATGCTTTCTAGGTACACCCAAATTGGATTGAGTGATACGTGCTTGATGATGTGTGCTATTTTGTGGAAGCTTAAGGATCTATATTTTGTATTAAATATGTTAATGTACTATCGGTAAAACTTATGTGATAACGCCTAGACGGTAACGAAACTCGGAACAATGTAATATGTTTAAATTAATGTAGTGGTGTTTTCTTTATAAGCAATGCTGTTGATATCAGATGCGTCTGTTGCATCCCGTTTACGTTTCCGCTGCGGTTACGGGGTGTTACAATGCATGACCATGCACTTTTTGTGCATGACCATGCACTATTTTTGTAACCTGCAACTCTGAGCGCCGAAAGTGAAAGTTTGACCTACCCAAAATGGTGCACGACCATGCATTTTTTTGTGCATGACCGTGCACTTTGTCCAGAAGCTTATAAACACTCATTTTAACTTCATTTTGGTGTGTGGAGTCTTGGGGATTCTCTCCAACCAAGTGCAGCAATTGTTGGGGATTATTGGAGGCTTCCACCAACACAAGATTCATTATTCCATCCTTTAATCCTTGCTTGATCTTGGTTTGCATTCCTTTGTTCTTGAACATGTTTTGTAAGCTTATTTCTAGTTTTATTGTAGTTGTATTAAGCCTTATGGGGTAATTACTTTTGCTATCTAGACAATGTTGAAACTCTTGTTAATGTGATATATTATCTATGCATGATTTTGGTAAAGTGGGTTTCTTTCAAGAATATGGTTGAATTTATAAGTTGATATTGATGGTGTTCATGCTTGTTATGTTACATAACCTTGTTAGTTTTGCAAATGTTTAGGCATTCATGTTGGAAAACTATGTTCTAGATGTTTGTTTGTAAACTTTGAATGTTCATGAAATCTTTGTTTACATTGCTAAGTTAGGAATGACTAGTAAAAAGTAACTTGGTTATATAATTATTGATGAGTATGAAACCCTACACTTAATATTGGAAAATTGATGAGTGTTGTTATGATTCTTGACTTGGTGATGACTTGCTAGTTAAAGTTTCATAAGTTTATATTAATTTTATGAATTTTGCTACTTTAGTGTAATCTTAGGTGGTTAGAATGTTGTTCATGCTAGCTTTTCTTTGATTATGAGACTTTGTTGTTTTGACAAACAAGTTAGTCTATGTTTATCTCTTGATTGAAAACCCATCATTATGATTATTTGCTAGTATTAGGTTGCTTTATTGAAATCTAGTATTTATGTTTATATTCATGATGTTTTGCCATATCATTGCTATTTTGTCATGTTAGTAGAGTGGATTCTTGTCTAGATAGTTTGTTGGATTGATTGTTTGTCTTGTATTTTTACTTGCTTTGTTTTCATTGTATGCTAGTTTAATTAGTTAAACATCCAAATCAAGATTTATTTGTTCGGTTAGTCATTTACAAAGATTTAGTACTAGAAAGTTGTCGTGTCCATGGATTGATACTCGGTTCTTACCGACACTTTATTACAAATGACAGGTACACTTGCCTCTCGTGTGTGGCTTAGTTGTAGGTGAAAACCTATTTTAAAACCCGATTTGTGTGGAACTTTCACTTAAATGTTTATATATATATTCACACACGTCAATCAATCACCGATATCCGATGACCTTATCGACGTGGTTGAACCCCCTAATGTTTTTTTTTTTGCAAATGGAGAACACTTCAAGTACGGGTACTACTTCGTTGATGGTATTTACAACGAATGGGGGACACTAGTTCAAGCTTATGCGTCTCAACTTTCTGAAAAATGTAAGTACTTGTGTAATCCTACAAAACATGATACTAGAAGACGAGGGTCACGTTATTTGTCAAAACTACCAAGGTGATATTCCAAGACAAGAATCGACGACCACCAATGAACAACGACTCGACAACATAAATGTCACACCCCGACCAAAGGCGGCGGAACATGCCGGGGTGCAACCGATTGTCAAAAATACAAGACACTATTAAAGCGACAATATTTAATCAACTCATTTTATTTCATAAAATCAATAAACAACACATCTTGTTCATACAAACAAACTTAATACAAGTAAACATATATTGTTCGTTTTGCTAATATCCTAATAGCCTTGGTAACGTTTTTCGTCAAGTCCTCAAGTCAATAAGAGTCAAACCTGTAACAATGCATAAAATAATATTTGTCAACACGTATGTTGGTGAGCAATTTCATAGTTCGAGTATATATAATATGAGCGAAATCTACAAACGTATATGAGAGTATAAATAAAAGCACCAATCGTGGTATATAAAACATATGTAATGAGGATCCTTTCTAATCGGTAACAACATACATACTCGAATAATGAGGCCCTATTCTACTAGCACAAGGCTAAGTAGTTAGGGGAGCGTATGATCATACTTAATGAGGCTCAACAACAACATAAAAATAAACACTCGTGCACGTAAAGCATATGAGGCATATAACACACAAAAGAGCAAGTATTCTAAGTATCATACACCCTAAAGTTTGTGCTTTGAGAAAAGTGTATAATAAATCATTCTTGTTTTGAATAAGTATGCATGTTACCCCCAAAATATAAAAGTGAAAACGGGGATGAAATGTACTCACCTCGATTGATGAATCGAGAAATAATAAATGATCGAAATGTAGGAGGCTTGCGAACGAAACGAACGAATTCGACTTGAAAGCTAATTGAAAACGAATAAATAATATATTAATGAACTTGAACTTTAGTTGAAACTACATTTGAAACATTGAACGAGAAGGTTCGGTTGTTAATCGGGTTATCGGTTAATTTGTTAACGATTAAGGACTCGTACTTAAATAATAATTTAAATTAAAATAATATTATTTTATTGGGCTTTTAAATAACTAAAACAATATTAAATAGAAACAAGACAGGTTTAAATCAAGAGTTCGGTTTTATAAAAATGGATTGATAATAAAGCTTATAACAATATTATTAATTAATAATGATAGTAATGATGATAATAATAATTCTATAAAAATATGTTATATATATAAATATAAGATAATGAAAGTAATAATAATAAAAATAATTATTATTAATATTTATATATAGTATAATACTAATAATAATAGTTAAAGAATAAAAATCTTAGTATTAATTAAAGTGTTGTTGACAAAAATAATAAAAATAATAAATAATATTGATAGTAAATAATGTTACCATATTCGATGTTGGTTCGATTTCTAAACGAATTCAAGAAATAAATATAATAATATTATTGCTAATAATTAGTGATAAAAATATGATTAATAGATAGATAATAATAATAATAATAATAATAATAATAATAATATGATCTTTAATAATAATAATAACAACTTTAATATTTATAATAATGATAATAATAATAATATTATTAATAATAAATAAATATAATAGTAAGTTATACACAATAATACTAATAATAATTTTTATGTATTGATATTAGTACTAATAGTAATAATAAATTTGTTAAGTATAAAAATAATACCAAAACCGGTCTAGGATGAGACTCGAACCCGTGTCCTCTAGTTCAACAACTAACTTACCAACCAATCGAACCAAGATAACAATTTGTTAATTAAACTTATAATTAAACCCACAATTGTTAATTTACCTATTATTTGTAAATATGGTCGTCGGAGATGAAGGCTGACGGAGACGTGGTGGGTCACCACCACGGTGCTTCATATTCTGTCGCCGGAGGCGCGCCGGAAAAACTAAAACAGAGAGAGAGAAGAGAGAGAGAGAGAGAGAGAGAGAGAGACGGGAGGCGGAGAGAGAGAAGAGAGGCGGAGAGAGAGAGAGAGAGTGGTGGGGAGCGAGAAAGAGAGATCGGAGAGAGTAGAGAGAGACGAGGTTACCGTAGAGAGAGAGAGAGAGTGAGTGCAACGGGGAGAGAGAGAGGCGGAGCTTCGATGGCCGGTTTTTCGGTCGCCGGAAAAATGAACCGGAGAGGGAAAAAGGGTTACCGGAAAACAGAGGGAGGAAAGTGAGGGTGGTGGTGTCGGGTTGAGGGGACGACTGAGTTTAAGTGGTTAGGGTTTGGTGGTGGTGCGTCGGAGGTCGGTGGTGGTGTCGCCGGAGGTCGCCGGTAGCCGGATAACGAGAGAACAAGATGGGGCCGGCTGGATTATTATGTGTTAGGGTAGGGTTTGATTATTTATATATGTATCCCATATTTACAAAACAACCCCCTTAAGTTTCAATTCAAGTTTAATATGAGTTTTAAAGGTTTTTAAAACTTATAAAGACTTTACGAAAATCATTTTCAACCCCTTATGTTTTTCTTAACGACCCTATAATATGATAAACATCGATTTATTGGTGATCTAGGTATATAATAATATTATATAGTAATTGAATAAGGAAACAAAAAGGTTTAGTCGGGTTTACATAATAAAAGTTTATAGCGAGAATTCAATCGAGACCCGAAAGTGACGAATGTCACAGTATCTACTACTTTAGGAAATTTCGTCCCGAAATTAAGATAAACTAAAATTACTAATGAATATTGCCTTTGGTAAAATAATTGTAAGAAAAAAAAAGTTTTGACAAAAGAACAACGTCAAATCCTTGGATGACTCGAAAAACGCCACAAATGAGAACATAATAAATGCACTTATATATAGGAAGTTCCAGCGGCGTATCCACCGTGCCCTTGTCATAATTCACATTTCTATCGTTTTTCTGCTATCATTCTCGGGTCTGAGTTATCGCACACAAGTGTACTTACTATGGCTTCCATACGGGGATTTCGATAATTAAGTGTGCACCCATAATTATTTCGATCATCGTATGGTCCACATGGTTTGTTCCATTGTGTGGTTTAAGAGACATATTTATTTTGAATATTTAAATAATAGATGTGTAAATCAATTTGTTGAATTTTACCAATATTGACTAACCAATACTAGTGGTTGAAAATTTTTGAAATTTTGGTTGGCTGACTTTTAAGTAAGTAGGAAAATTGGATAAAATCAATGAAACAATTAAAATATTAGAATATAAACCAAGGTGAAAATAACAATTCGGTTTAAGTAAGTACAGAAGATTGAATAATATAAAATTTAGGGCGAACAATATGAAATGAGATTTGAAGTCAAAAGTCATCAAGATAATTGTCAAGTTTATACATCAAGGCACTAAATAACAGCGATAAATGAAATCCGATAAGTGAAAAATAAGAAGTCCAATAAATGAACACATAAAGTTGGGATAAACAACGATACAATAAATAATAATATCGTACGACGAGTTTCACACGTGAGCAAACTTGAGGTTATAAGCAATTGAGAATACGATTGCGTGAATGTAATAACATGAGAAGTGAGGTGAGTTCCTTGGGGTGACGCATACATGTATCAACATAAATAAAAATAGCATTCAGTTAACAACCAAAACAATCGATGAAATGTGATAAAACGTGAATACGGCCACTATTGTGAAACCATTTAGATAATCGTCATTATAATAACGGTTTCTAATAACGCCAAAACTTGCGGATAGCCACACATAGGCCGCTTAATAGATTAAATGAAATGATGTAGAATAATACATAAAATCGTGTTTCACTTTGAAATGCATAAGTGCTCAATTATGAATAACATAGTCATGAAAATATCGTTTAAAAGATAAACGAAAATTTTAGTGAAAGTGAGGCTTCGAAAGTAGCACATCAATTGTTATTAAATAACTTGAATTAGGTCATGAATAATCAAAACACAAAATGAAATCTCACGTGCATAAAATTACCATTGAAACGTTTCATCAATTGAAAGAAAATCGTAATAATCGTGAGACTCGAACTAACGAAGAAATATGTAAGTCGCGTGTCATATATGATGAAATTGAAAAATGAAGTCTTTAAGTAAGGCCGTTCATTCGTTCATATAAAATGAATATAATAATAATATAGCCTCGCAGTAACGCGTAGCTAGAGAAAAGTTTTGCTCATTATCGAAAGTAAATCTTGTAAGTCAATTGTTAAAGGGATTTGTATACATAAAGTTGTTGCGATAAAATCGTAAAGGAGTGATGCTTGTGATAACATGAGGTAGTAATTCGAATAAATCGTTGTCGAACGAAGATTTGTGTCACAATATCTAGTATATAAAATATTTGTAATTGCGTCCCAAAAAGATTTGCAAAGCCATGGTCATTGAGTTTATGCAAGATGGTGAAAAGTTGTAATTTGTTATTGAATAAATCTTGAATTCGACATTCAAAATGAAACCTCATATATATTAAGTTGTTATGGGATTATCACCTTAGATGACAATATTTATAATCTTGAAACACGTATATAATCGTTTAATAATCTCCTCGAAAACAAATCCTCATAATAGCATTTTGTTGTCATGATAATCTTAGATTTTTTTTGTTTTGAAAAAACGATTTATAAGATTTGGACAATATGTGAATCGTTAATCTTGAAAGAGTTTATAATCTATAAGTGATTATTTGAATACATAAGGTTGTTATAAATATACTAGTTGTATATATTTAAATAATAAAAAAAATTAAGGAAAAATGAAGCTTGCGTGTGTATGGAGAGGTTTTAAGCTTCGAGTGGTGGAGGGTTTGGAAATTTGGTAAAGAGTGAGCATGTTTCGGGTGTCTTGCGTAGTTGGGTCTTCTTGAGTTGGGTTGATAGGGTTTGTTGGATTTTGGTCGTGCAACAACTTTTCACGGTCGGCATTCAAAGCACCCTAGTCATCCTTCATTACCACCCACTCACGTACAATCTTGTGAGTCTCAGACAGAGATTGAGTGGTCCCAAATATGTAGTCACCGTACAGATTATCCCGGGCGCGACTCTATTGGTACTCAACTTCCGCGGTGGAAAGAAATGACTGAGGAAGTCTTGGCAAACCCCGAGATCCTAAATATTGAATGGGGAGTGAGCCCCCAGAAAGGAACATAAAATTTCACTTCTTCACGAGGAAGAGGTCCAACGAAAGAACGCTCGCCTCCATCATCATCATCGTTACCATGACCACCATCTCTGCCACCACAAACAAGCCCACTCCCACCAACGCCGGTACTGCCGACAGTAGGATCAACCCCTGTAGTGGAAGAATCCCTAAAGGTCAAACGCGGAGGAGTAGACTAGTGTTGATTCACAGCTTCGAGTGCCTGAAAAACTTCCATCTCCCTTTCTTCAAACCTCGCCTCCCTTAGATGAGACGGAGGCGGAGGAGACTTGCGAAGAGGACTCTCTTCAATGGCAGGAGGCGAAGAAGGTGATTGGATAACCTTTAACTTCAAATTGGGCCCACCAGACGACCAAACAACGGTTTTCTTCAAAGCACTTACAACGGAGCAGAATCAAAACAAGAAATATAAACGAGCGAGAGAGACTAAGAGTTAAACCTGGAGACGAGGCGGATTTTTTCGCAAGCTTCTCACTGAGTTTCGCCTTCTTTCGGATTGGAGAAAGAAGACCCAAATTAAGCAAACTCATAGAAACAGCAGGTTCCTCAACAGGTTTCAACATTCACAGTACCAACTTGAGGAGACTCAATTGGCATAGGTTCAACAACATGACTATCTTGACGCTTCTTCTTACGGGGCTTCTTTCCTGTAGAACTACTGAGATCAACAGAATCCTAATACACGAGACCTGTCAAAATCAAAACATGCGAATCAGGAGAAGAATGCGGAGAATCCATAGAGTCCTCACCACTCGATAAGATCATCTGCACACCATCCTCGGCCATAGCAATTAAAGGTCGAGGACTAAGGTTCGGCTCACCAGCACCTACAGCACCAAGTGAGCGGAAACACAAAATACTCCCGGGTTTTATCAAGAATAGGGGTTTCTCCCCTTAGCAAATCCCGCCGAGTCCAGGCCACAGGCCCATCCTTAAAGAGTGAATTAATATCACTACCCATGCCTGAAAATAACAACAGAAAAATCAGTTTAGACACATAACAGGCAGAAAGTAAAAAAAACACTCACGTAAACCATCACGGCCATAGATAGCAGTTTTTTTTAGACCGAGCCCAGATCCTACTCATCCCGGCATCAACTAGAGTATCTTCTTCGATATAACAAAGAGGAGTCTCTCGTGCAGTAAGAGCTTTGTACCAAGATTGATCTTGGAAGTCACGCGGAGGATCATCCTCAATGGGAATGGAAGGATCTCGAAAGGTTATCGGTACAAGACCGGCATTGGTGCTAATAAAAAAGAAGCGTTGCTTCCACTCATGGAGACTCCACGGAGCCTCCCCAACAAAAGTCATATCCTTATCACGAAGGAGAAAACCATACCAACCACCCTTGGTATACATTCTGTAAAAT